>NC_091821.1:246574266-246769266 GCF_038994185.2 Dermacentor albipictus
CAACAGTCTATATACAATCGCGAGGGATCAGATTCGGATTGTACATAATCACAATCAAGTGATGGCGTGACAGGGGAATTAAACGTAGCTGTCACCACAACATTGAAAGTAAGTTTAAATTAAGCAGAAGGGTATGCGTTTGGGGTGGTTGGTTCATGATTACAGGCAGAAAACAGCGCTAAACGACAGGGCAATGAGAAGGACAAAGACCACAGCACTGACTAACAACAAAGTGTTTTATTCTTTCAGAAGCGTATGTATATTCTACCACTACCATGAAGAACAGAACAAAGAAAAAGTGATAAATTCAAAAGTTGTAAAATGAGATAGGAATGCTATCTACTTCGGAAGGAGTGAAAAGGGGTGGCTTACACGTGCGTCACCGCTATTATGGATGTGAAAGGCTTCATAAATAAGGCGCGTGCATTTATCATGGTATTTTGACAAAAAGGCTAATCTTTAAGACAGCTGCGAAATGCGGCTACAAGCCATTTTTTAAAGATTTGACCTTGTCAGACAAAACATAAGGCCTGCACCATGTCTGCACCTTGGCATTCATTTCAACTGTCATGCTGTGCCTGCACCGTAGAAATCGAACAACATAATTTCTGAACTTCTCGTGAACCACTGTGAACTGGTTGACAGTGGTGCACGCAAACTGAACGGACCTAATTAGTAATTATTGTATGAAACTCTATGGGCACGCCCGCTTGCTGTCACTACAGCGCGCAGTGTATTCTAGTCTAGCGGCAGCCACGTATAGGTTTTCTGTGATAGGATGTGCTCAATCTCCGCGCTGGTGCCACTGAGCACGCCAAAGGCAGCTGGGCATGCTGGCAACACCGTGACGCGAAACTGTGCAGTTTTTAGCAGCGTTGCATAACTGCGACATGCGTGGCCCGCACGCATGCATTGCGCCAGAATATACTTGCTTGCCCTTAAGAGCTGTGCCCTAAAGCAATTGCAAACCATGACCATCGAAACAAGCGCGAGCGAGAGATGACGCGAGCAGACGATAGTACAAAACAAGCGGTTTGGCTGAGGCCAGATGCGAGTACACATCGAGCAGTCAGATGGGTTCACATGACACCAGTTTCCTGCATGCGCACGTCACTAAAGGGGCCGCTCTCATTGGTCTCTACCTTTCATGGCTTTCATTTCCCGCTCCGTGTTCGTTTGGTTACACTGACGTTTGCCACAGGAACAGGCGCCTAAGAGCTACGCTCTAAAAGTACAGAAAATATGGCGAAATTCAAGAAAGATTGAAAATGCTGAACCCTAACTGTACCTTTAAACACCGAGGTTTGGACCACTGAAATAACACCAAGAGTGCTCTGCTTGGCCAGTTACGGAATATTAAGCATATCTTCATTAGAATGTAAACAGCTTATTTCTCACACACATTTCATAAAGACACAATATTCTGGAGACAAACTTTCACGCCAGCAATTGATACAACTTAAAGGTATAAAAATACCAAGTAAAAATTTTGTAAAAGACATGTTTGTTGCTCACCACTGTTCACAAAATGGCTTCCGGTTAAATTTTGGCTGAAATATCACGCTTCAGATGTCAGTACTTTAGTTTTGGCAAATCAGTATGGCAGTTAGAGACTAAACCTAAAATGGGGTTGAGGGGGGTGGATAACCAAAAGAGGGTGCAAATTGTTTCAGTACAGCAAACAGTGCAAAAGCTTACAACATGGATAAACTTGTAGACCGCATGGCCTGGTATTTCAATAAATACACACCAGGGGGGCTATTCTCTAAGTGTCCACCTAGTGGACATGTTCATTTCGTGTGCTGCTGAAGTGCTGATTTGCTGAAGGCACCTGTCTCCTTCTCATGCCGTACCCCAGCTTAGCCAATCAGAACTTCAGCAGCAGAAGACAAAATGGATATGTCCACTAGGTGGATACTTACAGAATACCCCCCCCCCCCCCCTGGATGATTTGCACACAGACTTGGAGGAACAAGCTTAAAGTGCAAGTCACTGAAAATTCAACATACACAAACCTGCAAAATACATCAGAGTAATTAAATGTGTACCATCAAGTATGCAAACTTTTTCCTTCAGCAGGGGTGAGCTCCTACTCTGGGAAGGCTAGAAAATAAACTGTTGCAGATTGTGCAGCCGAGGTTCTAGTCCCTAGATTTTCCTCGTGTTGCTAGCCTAGACACGACCTTCAATGGACAGCCTTTTTTATAAGGCAGACATACATTTGTGATCACTCGAAATGTCAAACTATGAGAAGGCTGAGAAAGCAGGCAGACAGGTACTCTTCTCAGTGGTCAAAGGTACACGCTAGTTCATGCCATTTGAGTGAGAAATGCTGCCATGATGGGTTGGGAGTAGCAAAGGCTGTGCCATTGTATTATGAAAAAACCAGCCAAAAAAAGATGCACACAGGAAACATACAAGAAGACAGGAAAGAGGCTGTTCCTTCTTTTCTTGGCTGGTTTTTCTTAATACAATGCACCAACTAGCCCAACAATGTGTTCTGTTGTGCCATTGCATTGTAAAAGCAAAGCTCTTTGCCATTAACTGCACGGGTCTATGATTTTTGCCTTGGAGCTAACCAGGCATACAGGCGACTAGAAAAAAGAATTGATGAAACTTGATAAATGAATGCTGGTGCCAAAGCATTCCCTTTGACAGAAAATACTCATACTATTACACCTTGCTATTCAATCTTCATTTAAAGGGTTAAAAGATGTTGGGTTGACAATTTGCATGAACCCAAAGGTCTCAAAATGGCAAAGTGTTAAAGATCCAGGGAAAACACGGGGAAGGCGGGAGATGGAAATTCAAGACGATGAGAACAAGCAAAATGCGAACAAGGCAAAAGTGGGAGCCAATGATTGGACAAGTGGACTTGTCTTTTTCAAGGTGACATATGCTTTCCTCGGCACAGTATATATAGGTAGGGTTCTTCCAAAGAGGAGAGGGGGTAAGGCAGGTTGGTGAGGCAACAGCCGAGAGTGTATTAACGACAAGCGTGTAGAATTTAAAAGGTGTAGAATTTAAAAGCGAGATGTGCCATTCAACGTCGGTGGAGAAATGTGAGGTAGTGCCATGTGTCAGCCGGCCATGTGTTTTTTCGTGGAAGGGGCCTGGACAACAGAAAAGGGGGGGGGGGGGATTATCTGCTCCTCTGGAGGTCAGTGAGCTATCATCTCTCTGAAAGAGAGTATAAAAGAAGCGGCAGAAAATGGTGCTCATGGAAAAAGAAAAAGTTACTAAAATGGAATAAATATATAAATAAAAGAATAAAGGAAAATAAGAAAAGGAAAAAAAAAACACTAAGCAACCCAATGGAAAATAACTAAGTGCTGTTGCCTATAGCTTGAAATTTAGCATAGTGAATAGATTCTAAAGCTCCCTTTGGAATGTTTATGCCTATGGGTTGCAATGTATTGAACTTATGAAGTATAATTCTCTGTATTTTCTGTCGTGCGCAGAATGGTAATTTGACCGCAGGATGTAAAGCTTAAGTTGATCAAAGTTATGACCTGGTTGGTTGAAGTGCTTCGCGACAGCTTTGGGAAGCTCTTTAACTGAGTCCACACAATGTCTGTCTAACCTAACGTTCATTGATTGTCTCGTTTAACCAATATATTGTTTCTTACAGAAGGAATATTCAAGCATATAAACTACATCAGAACTAGTGCAAGTAAAGCCAGTTTTCACTTCGTGTGTACACCTATTTGCGGTGCTTTTAATTTCAATATCACTTTGAAGTTCCTGCAAGTTTTGCACCTGGGATGACAACATACTTTTGTTACGGGGGAATGATGCTGGCTAACTCTTGCATGCACTAACATGTGTTTAAAGTTTCTGTTGCTGCGATAGGTCAACCTTGGTACCACCGGGAACACTTTGCTCAGAAGCTCGTTACTTGACGATGTTGGGTGGTATTTTTGTAGGATGTTGTTGATCACAATGCGTTGGCGGGCTAGTTGGTGCGAATCCATGAATACTTTGTTTAGCACAAAACAACAGACACAAGAAAGACGACAGGACAAGGCGCTTTCTGTCGTCTTTCTTGTGTCTGTCATTTTGTGCTAAACAAAGTATTCATGGATGTTGTTTATGTTTGGGAGGGCATTAGAATATTCTGTTATAAAGGCTGGTGGTCTCTCAGATTATGGCGTAGGCTGTTTCTTAGCTAATTCCAACTGCGTCTCCAATTTCGGCGTGACGTCATAAGCTCTATCGAGGCAACAGAAACTTTAAAGACATGTTAGTGCATGCCAAAGTCTGTCAACATCATTCCCCCATTTTAGCACAGAGAAATCGGGAATTATGATATTTAATGAAGAGACGAGTAATTACGTGGCGTCAATTCAACAGCAAGTCATACCCATAGTTAAGCAATCTAAACACCTTGGTGTTTACATAAACAAAGGAAAGACTTACTCAAACACCCATCAAGATAATCTGAAAATAAAGGGGAAGTGGATCGCGGCAATAATGAAACATACAGTACTTTGGGGCCACAATAAATATGATGTGGTGCGTGGAATATGGAAAGGAGTAATGGTGCCAGCACAAACGCCATTCTATGCTTAAAATCGGATATTTTGTCGGGGTCAGAAGTTAACCAAAGACCAGTAGGCCTTGGGAGCCCACGGCAAAACCACAAATGAGGCAGTGCAGGGTGACATGGGTTGGGCTTCGTTTGAAGTCATAGAAGCCCAGAGCAACATTATTTTTCAAAAAAGACTCAGGAACGTGGATCAAAATAACTAGGCAGCTAAAGTGCACAAGTATCTGCACTTGAAAAGCACGGATACAGAATGGAGGAAGAGATCAAGAAAGTTGGAAACAAAGTACAGGGTAATTGAAAGTGTAAACAGACAACCAGGTGTTGTCAAAAAGAAAGTGAGAGATAGAGAGACAGTGAAGTGAATGCAGAGAATGGAAAGAAAACAGACCACGGAGATTTACAGTAATGAGAAGAAAGAAATTGGAAGGGAAAATCTGTACAATAAAACGAAGGGCAGTACCTTGTATTTGAGGCTTGGGCTGGTTGCCAAAGGGCAAAAACATACCAGAGCAAATATTTGCAACAAGATGAGGCACGTATATGCTGCAGCAAAAATCCAGAGACCACTCAGCACATCTTAATGGAATGCAAAGGGATTCACCCAGTAAGACCTGTAGGTAATATACGCCTTCCAGAAGCGCTTGGATTTCAAGTGGACAGAAGCATCAACGTAAGCAAGAGTAGTTTGAGTATTGGTAGGAAAAATCAGAGAAGAGACTGATATGACCAGATCCATAACAGGTATAGGTAGCGGTACAAGATAGAGAAGTTTTGAGGAAGAGAAAAAAGATTAAGGAGATGTAAACAAAAATGCTAGAATGAGAAGCATGCATAGCATACCTGAGTAGCTCAAGGAGGCTAGGTGATTATTTGTCACTGCCCCATTTCAAAGGGGATGCCAATAGAT
Source organism: Dermacentor albipictus (assembly GCF_038994185.2). NCBI lineage: Eukaryota > Metazoa > Arthropoda > Arachnida > Ixodida > Ixodidae > Dermacentor > Dermacentor albipictus. The sequence goes on from NC_091821.1 coordinate 246,579,723, forward strand.
CATCATCATAATCATCATCATCGAGTCGAGGTGGAGCGTTGACTGGAAGAACATTCCAGAACATGGGGGTGAATTGACATAAAATTCCAGCCTCAAAATAGAGAACACATACTATACAGGCCACTTATGGAACTTAGACGGATATACGGCAATCTTAGACGGATAGACGACAAGCTTGTTAGCATTCACGATTTTGAACCAGCACAGAAAACAGGACTACAAAAGGAAACATGCACTTAGCCCTCATGTGCGCCTCCTTTCTGCATCAACTTTTTTTTTCCTTTTTTTTTTTGTGCTGCTCTCATATCAACTCCCACCAAAATGCTGCATGCCCCAGTGCACATTTTTATGCACTTATAAACAAGAAAGCAGCCTACTGTGATGTGATGAGCAAAGATATCAACATTATAAGAAATTAATCAAGTAGGAAATTCCCCATAATTTGAAATTTTTTTGTGATTGCACACAGTGCATGTGGAAGTATGAAGCAAGCACACACAGTTTGCAAGGTTGAAGAGCTGGAATAAGAAAATTTTATTGTGCAATAAAATCAATTAATGCACATTATCAGTGTCAACAACCAGCACCTCTAGTGGCTGTGACCTCTATACAAACACTTTCTTTTTTGATCCATATTATGGGACAACTAAGTGCACAGTTCATGAAAGATAAATTTCCAGAAAAAATGGCACCTATATATTGAGCTGCACATCAAACATTCAACAATGCCAGCACAAAATGATGTTAGCTTTTAGGGTCAACTCCCTCTTTCATTAATGGCATGTGCAATTCTAAGCATGGAAGCCTGCGAAAAATAACCCAAAACTGGCGCTATTTCTTCCTGTTAAAACAAATGCATGATTAAAATTTGCTAGCAGCTGCACATAGTTTATAGCATACGTTTCCAGCTCATTAAAACAGAGCATCCATAGAATACATGTAAATCTGTGAACAGTTACACTTTTTAAAGGATAGTTTAACAACATTACCGGTATAAATCTGTCCAAGTTGTGTTGAGTGATTTCGATCACTGCACATTGGATAACATTAAGATCAATGCAAGTTTGCTAGCATGATAGCAGCTGTTACTTAGTTTTCTAAGTGGCTAACATAAATTATGTTCACTGGGAATTTAGAAGGCTGCAGAAGAAAAAAATGCCAGTGCAGCAGGAAAACAATACCACATATCCAGGATTCCTGGGTGTGGTTCGAAATGGCTGAAAAAAAAAAAAAAAAGCATGTGACCTTGTCACTATGAGCTGCTCACATCAAGGTTGCCAGACATACTGTTCTAGCCTGGACAGTCAAATTTTGTGGCTTCCAACCAGCTGTACATCTTTTTTCTGTCAACAACAGTGTCAAAGTTACACGAAAATTTCATCTTGCAAACACTGCTTTTGCACCTTCTTCTGTGTCACTGCACATGTTTGACGCAGAAAAGTGACACGCTAAAGGTTCAGAGTCATGGCTTGTGATGTACGCAGCAGATTTAAGGGGCCGTTGCCTGCTATGTACTTAAGATTCAGCCAAATTTTGGGGGACCCCTGCACTTCCGAAGGCAGTAACTAAAACCAAGCAAATGCTTTTAATTTGCATCTCAATGCCTTCTAGCTTGCCTTAATGAACCTCTTGGTGCCAAAGTTATTTTAATAAACAACTCCAGCAAAAGTGTCATTGAGACAAATGTTTCTTGTGAACTACACGAGAAACTTCAATAAAGAACAACTGGCTTTAATCAGTACACATTCTTACAGGACTACTATAATAAAATCAATAACTATATGATAATTGTAGGTCACCTCCTTCCCTTTACAGCCGAAGTTTCCACTCATAATATTGAGAGGTTTGCTCTTGAGGGAGCAAAATCTCCTCCAAACTTTTTTGTTCATGCAGAGTTGAGCTAATCAATGTTTGCATTTTATTTATTACCCCCTGCAAATAGTCGCAATAAAGATTAAAAAGGCGGCAGCAGTAGTGGTAGTGGTGGTGGGGGGGGGGGGAGTGCGGCATGTTTTACAAAGACTGCAAAAAAAATGGGTTAGTATTCCATGGTACAAAATGAATATGAGGGTGCGACAATAACAAGTGTTGAACAAGTTGCATACAGGCAGGGTAAGAGTAACAAGTGCTTTTCATCGCCTTCTAATCGGATACAAAGTAAGCAAATCATCTGCAACATAACAGGCACTTTCAGCAGTCTTATCAATATACAAAGCAGCATTCTTTTTGGGCATTACACATTTATTATACTCTATTCACACAAGGCACTTTTGAGAGTCAGATCATGATCAAATTTTTCAATCATGATTGGCTCTTTTGTTCAAGGTGTGGAAGAGAGAAGATTGTAATTGAGATATTCTATACCAATTAGGTCCAATCGCAATCAAAAATGCCTTGTGTAAGCAGGACATTAACAAAAGGAAATATGACCATTGCATGGATCACAACTATTTCAGTAGTGCCATTGGTCAGCTGAGTCAGCTGAATTCAGTGCTAAGGAAATTGCCTCAAAAGGCTATGAATTTGCTTGCGTGCAATTACCTTTATCATTTGCACGTGGCATTTCCCAAGCAAGATAAAAGAAGGCCTTTCACTTTTTCTGGATTACACTGATGATGTAAGTGACATCATAAGCAAGTCAGCTCAGCTAAGGTTGTTTGCAGATGCCTGCATTTTATTCAGGGAACTTGCTAGTCAAAATTACCATGTAGTGCTAATCGTGGCCTTGATAAGTCTTTTCTGTGGTGTTAGAAATGGAGCATACAACAATTTTGACAACTGTTTTCATGAGAGTAACCGACAGGCAAAATACCTTGGCAAAATGTCAGAAAGCCAGCGTAAAACTCAGCGCAATGTAGTCATAATCATGAAGACAAAATAAAGTTCAATTCTATGTTACTTACTGTTTTAGTTCTCTATTGTGTCAACTGAATGAGACAATAATGTGTTGATGCAGATAACGTCCTTTCCACTGGGGCCATTTTTAGGATTCATGACGCACTGTGCAAGCGTGAACGAACAGGACAGAGATTGAAGCAGACATTGCCACAGCACTTCTACATTGCTTGCAGATGACTCGTCCAGTCGCACTTGCGCATTGTATCATGAATCCAAACCAACTAGCCCGTCAATGTATTTTAGCCATTTTAGGTCCTATAGCAAGCTGCAAAACACAAAAAGCTCCTACCATGTCCTAAACTCAATAAAATTCATTTCAGGTCAACTGTCATATCTTAACAATTACTCTCCCAAAATACACACCTTCCAAAATGCAAAATGTGCAAGCTTTTGAAGCGAACAAAGCAGCTGTTGCTGATGGATGAGTTAACTAAAATTCAGGAACACTTTCTTGAATGTAAGGCAGAGTTCTTACACCATAAATCTCAGTGCAATATACTGCTGGGCTCCGATATGTACTTTCAAGGTGTCTACCAAGTTGCCATTTCCAAATTCCCCGAGTTTACTAGGTTTTCCCCGAGTGCCTTTGCAAAATTCCCTGAGTGATGCAGAACTATGTTTTATGTCAAGATGGGCTGAAACCATATCACCCGATGCTGTCACTCTCTAGTAAGCATGCGAAAAATTTAAAGAAAAACGACATAGTCCAATTTGAATACCAAGGAGTAGTGTTTATGTTATTAAAAAAGAGAATAGAAGGGAGGGGTTAGTAAAATGCACAGCAAATAAAATGTCTTCTAAAAAAATTGCAAATCGAGTCAGACATTTTCAAATACGAATAATAAGGAGATGCATACAGAAGCAAATATTTTCGAATATGAGCTATTTCTATCAACTGATAGCAACCTCAGTGGTACAAGGCCTGAACGTTGTCACAATTGAGATTCTCTCCCAACAGCTCTTAAATCAACCTCAACTGTCCTGACATACTCTCAGCCCGCGCACGACGCCTCAGTGTTGTGTTTGACTGCTTTAAAGAGTTTATTTTGGTTTGGATGAGGGACAGCTGCATCTCCGCATCAGCCAACACTGTTTTTTGAGCTCAAGCTCCTTCAAAACGGCGGCAGCACGCTTCCTTTCCCGTTCATTCCTGAATGCGTAGGTCCTTTCTGTTCTTGTCCTCCTTCCGCCACTCGTTCGCCCCACAGACCACTTGAAGGATCTTCTTGGTCAGTTACACAGTCTACGTCCGATTTTTCGAACTCCCTAGGGGCCGCAAAAATGTCAGAAACATCGGCCAGTTGGAAAAAATAAATGCGTGTCATTTACTGCCCTTAAGGGCTCAAACCGCCACAAGCACATTCGAAAACACTCTGAAGGGCTGCCGGTACACGTATTAGGCATATCGGTGCTCGTACTATGACAGGAAATACCGGGTGCACGCATGTATAATTAAGGAATACATACTGTGTCCTATAGCAATAGCCCCTTCCCACGCTTGTTATGGTTCACTGCAATTCTTTTGTGTGTGCTTCACCAAGTAATATTTGTGTACGGGGCGAAGCCGACTTTTGGGAACTGGCATTATGCAACGCACCGTGCTTTCCAAGCTTCTAAACCAATCGCGAGGACCACAAAGGCGGAGTCCGTGCCATTGCTGACAGCAGCGAATTCTTTCAATAAAAAACGCGACACCCAATGGCAAGAAGCTTCATAGCGAACGTCGAAGGAGCTAGGCCTAGCGTTGCCGCAGTGGTGGCTACGGCTGCCAGCGGATCTGCGTGCCTCGAGGCGGCAAGGTAATCAAAATGGCAGCGGTGGTGGATTTGATTAATGCCGTTTCGGGCCTGCGGTCACGGCAAAACCTCCGGAAAATCGGACGGCGAAGAGCTTTTACGTTCGAAATTTCAGACGTTCTGATACACTGACTATGGGGTACGTTGTGGTGCCGCGAAGCCATCCAAATTATCAAGAATCCGGAAAGTCGAATGTTGACGATACACTGGCAACTCGTCCAGCCGACAACAGGGCGTCAAAGACGACTCATTACCATTCCAGTCTGTTACTCGAGCCAGCATTACTCGACTTTTGACCCTTTCAATAAAATTACAGCTAATTTTCCCTGATAGAAGCACAAATTCCCTGAGTTTTCCCTGAGTTTTCCTTGAGTTTTTCTAGACTACTCAAAATCCCTGAGAATTCCCAGTTTTCCCGGTTGGTAGACACCCTGACTTTGTATTCAGTGAATCCTCTGCACAGAAGCAAAGCTGGTTTTAAGCCAGGAGTGCCTAACAACTGCAACTGCTGATTGATGGTTAACAAGTTCTTCAGAGACATTGCTGCAGTCCTGCATGCTTTTCTTATATTTATTTTTCTCATTATGCCACGCAGCAAATCCTTAGAAGAAAAAAAATGAGCAAACTTTGTACAAGTACATGCAGGAAGGGGAGAAGGTTCTCATGGCTCTATATCCAAAAACATGCACCTTCCTGCCAAATATGACAATTTTTTCAAAGGCTTAAGCAAAAACAGAAATCTGAGACTCAAGTTCGATGTTATGTCCACATACTCTTTCAAAAACTTGTATTTTCCTAAACAGGTACCTCATACAGGTGCTTTGTTTGGTCTGCCTCTAGGGCCAACATTCAGAGTAAAGTTTCAGTGCAGAGATACCCTTCAATGCACTGAAAAGCTTCACTCACCTGTGTGCTCTCAGCAAGAAAACAAAAAGTAATGTGTTACGATTGTGTTGTTCCTTAAAACTGTTGTCTGCCCTTTTGCTCATCAAGAACACCCGAACACCTACGGTTCTGCTTCCATGAGCTGCTTTGTGATGCAGAACAGCAGGCAAAGAGTATTTAAAAATGTTCAATCTGTTTCTGATGACCTCTTCCACTGAATGTGTTGTGACCCTTCTTGGGATCGTTACTTAAATTTTGGGAAGCACAGGCCCACTGGGTTTAAAAATGTGCCCAAATATTAGGGTGTAGGTTTTCTTACTATATCCATGAATAAAAGCAGAGGAAACCACTGGTGCCTTAAGTGTAGTGATGAGCTGTGGTCAAACAAGGAATGTCGCTGGAGCCAACATTTCGACAAGCCCTTTGGACGACAGTGGTTCCAGCGACATTTCTTGTTCGACCACTACTCGTCAATTCAAGCCTCCATCTTCCTGTGAACTTCTGTCTTACAAGGAGTATATTGTATTTCATATGCACTGTAGCATGCTCAAAGTAAATCAGTATTGGCAAACTTTGAACAGGCACTCTGTGGGTATAACAAGGTACAGGCAGCACCACAATGTGCAGATAACGAAAGACAACCCTGTTACAGCACAGGCTTGACTTCACACTAAGTGAGGGTAGGCTCACGCAAAGAAAACAGAACTAAAATATTGACATCTAAGATTTAAAAAAATAAAAGCATAAGGCAAAATTTTTTTCTTATTGTTATTACTAAAAAAAACTTCTTTTGTCACTAAATGCACATAATGGCATTGTTCATGGCCTGGTATTCTATGCCTTCTAATGTGCAGCTCATGCCTCTTCTAGGTTATACCCAAAGCTTGACTTTCTATGACATGTTACGGTCATGCGCACAAAAAGATACGTTCAGACCTAGTTCTGCTTGCTACCCTGTTTAAAATGGTATAGCCGCGTGGAATTTTCTTTGAAGTTGATAGGCAGCTTGTAGTCAACCAATGAAGCCCCATAGAATGCGGCTCCCAGTGCAGCTGATACGGTTGGCTGGAGGAGAGTGAACTCGCCAACTTTGGGGCAGAGCACGTCTTCAAAACCTGGAAAAATAAATATATCATTTACATCATGTTTCAGAGAAACTGGCAGGCAGCAGGCCTTGGTTAAGCACTGCCACAACATCAATATTACAACTTAGGTTTTCCCAGGTTCCCACTGGGCACTAAAAAGAAACACTAAATCAGTTCCGATTGACAAAGAATTCTTCCAAAACTTTATTTTTGTTAATTCCATGGTAGTAGGTTGACCATCAAAAAAGTTAAAATGGAGGTCAAATTTGCTTTAGTTTAATTTCGTGCTGAAACCCCAACACCGATACGTCAGTGTGACATCACAAGATCTAAAGTACTTTTTCATAATTGGGCCACTGTGGCTCAGTAATTAGTCTTTAAACTGTTTTAGTTCACTCTTTGGCTCTTCTAGAATACAATGCAGTCAATCTTTACTGATGCCAAGCAAATGCGATAAAAATGTATGACATCATGGCAAGCTGGTGTGGGCTTTTCAAGGCACAGTCCCCACCAATCATTTGTTTTTCTTTTTTGTCTTACCAATTCTGATCTCATAGTAAGAGTGGCTTTAGTGCATTGTAGAAGTGCAGTTTACTATACATATCAAATAGTTTTTCTCTTTAGTGTCCATTTAAACCTCATAATGAGGAACTCTGACCAAATATAGTCGAATGGCAGCTACTAGGCTGCTCATCATTGTAACTGTGGACTGATTCATTGGACATAGAGTTATGAGCCAGTTGCCTGCGGGTATAGAGGATGCTGAAGTGTAGAGCAGATAAGAGGAGGACGAAGTGAGGTCTGCTGTCTGCCATCTTTATTGTTGCTGCCGCACTTTTAGCGCCCTTGTACATAGTGTAAATAAACCCCCTTTTCTGTAGATCTCCTCATAACATCTTTGGTGGAGGTGCGAGGTATATCTGAAGGACACCATGGAACTTCGCAGCGGGCATCTTGCGGGCAATACTACCATATCAACTGACAGGCCCACTCGCTCAACTTCGGCTACCACAACATCGGTTATCCTGGCCCAACTCCGAGACCCTGGTACCTTCTCCAGTACTGATACCATGGATGTTGAAGACTGGTTAACCAAATATGAGCGAGCCAGCAAGAACAACCGGTGGGACCCAATCATCATGCTGGCTAACGTTATCTACTACCTCAAGGGAATGGCCCGTGTTTGGTTCCAAACACACGAGGAGGAATTGACTAGTTGTGTCACCTGCAAGCAAAAACTACAGGAGCATTTTGGGAAGCCAATCGGGCGCCAGCAAGTCGCCAAGACGGAACTTTCATGCTGGGCCCAAACATTAACTGAACCATACGTCGTGTACATTCAGGGCATGTTAGCTCTGTATCGGCGGGTTGACAACAAAATGCCTGAAGCTGACAAAGTTAACCACATTCTTAAAGGCATCACGACTGACACCTTTAATTTACTCGTATAGTACGAGGACTGCTCAACCGTCAACGACAATATAAGAGAGTGCTGACGCTTTGAAGAAGCAAAGAGCCATTGTGTCTCAGAACAATTTGTTCGACTCCCTAATACCGCTGCTACCCCATTGTGCGAAGATGTCCAGCCACCTGGTGCTGAAAACTTACTGCGTCTTGTCTGGCAAGAGATTGAGGCTGCATCTCCGTCAGTACCTCAGGCTCGTTCTTACGAGTCCCGCCCGGAGTATCTTTGATTCAAGCTGTCGTACACAAAGAGTAGGCAAATGCAGGCATCCGCTCCGTCTGTGCTGTAAGTAGCCCTATGATTGGCAATTTCTTTTGACCTATCTCGAATACCACAACCCAAACCAGTGGCGCACACACGATGACAAGGCAATATGCTCCAAGTGCAACGGGATAGGTCATATTTCCTGCCACTGTCGCTATCGTCGGTTTTGTCTCTTCATCCCGTGTACAGTTACTGCCCAGAAGACAGCCGGTCCTCGCCCTTTCATGACCGCAATGACCCACCGCACTATGATGTTCCTGCTTCGACTCCACGCTACGACTGCCATTCATTGTCCCCATAGAACCAGCGTTCTCACTCACCGATTGCCTGTCGTTCATCGTCACCATACCCTCACCGCCCCCTCTTTGCAAAACTTGACTAGTGCAGCTCCCATAAGTGATACCGCATTGGCCAACCGACCTGGAAATCCCCTGTTTACCCTAGCCACCCGACAATCTTTTGGACATAGAAGTGGAGGACATGCCTGTTTTGGCACTCATAGACACGGGAGTGCAATTCTTGGTTATGAGCGCTTGCCTTTTTTGTCGTCTCCACAAGGTTCTGACGCCTGCCACATTGCCTGTAGTAGTGTTGTCGACGGTGGTACATACTGCGTCGTTGGCATGTGTACTGCATGTGTGAGCTTCACTAGCCACCAAACCTCAGTTCTATTTGCTGTTCTGCACCAGTGTCCACATGAAGTCACTCTCGGCCATGACTTCTTGAGTACCCATTCTGCACTCATCAACTGCTCTTCTGGCCTTCTACGGTTAGAATTCCGTTCTGTGCCTGATCTCACCATCGTGTTTATGTGTCGCAGAGTTTGTTCACCTTTGACCAGCTACCGCAATGTATGTCACATTGACCTCAGATCCCTCAGTTCGTGACACTATGTGATCTTTCCTTCCCTAGACACTGTTTCGACAAGGCATGTAACCCTCCCTCACTCTGCTGTAACTTTTTCTGTGAACAAGGCATGTAATCCTCCCTCACTCTGCTGTAACTGTTTCTGTGAACCAGGCATGTATCCCATTCTGAACTTTGAACGCACACCACAGTTGCTTCTCGAAGGCATCACGCTGGGCAGCATAGTACCTTTAGATGCACACGACTATCTGGCCCTTACTATCGATGATCCGCAGCCTTGTGGAAGCCCTGACACCAGCACTTCATTTGATGCCCATTTTTATGCGATGACTGCTCCAGACCTTTTTGCTGCTCAGTCTGACGACCTTCGTCGTTTGCTAGCCGCTTACAGTGACATTTTCGATTTTGCTTCACCCTATCTCAGCTAGACAAAAGCTGTGACTCATCCCACTGACACCGGAAATACCATTTCCAACCATAGGCGTCCTTACAGAATGTCTGCGAGTGAGAGGAAGATAGGGGAAACAGACCAAATAAATCCAGGCCACTGTGGTGACTGACATGACTGATGTCACTTACGAAATCACTCTACTGTTGCCTTCATCATCATCTGCTGATCCCTACACGGACATAGTACACGTTGCCTGTCTCAAGCTGTATCGTGCCCCGGACACCCCTTAATACCTTGTGTGCTAGTTTTCACATGCAGTCTTTGTTCACTTGTACCAAGTATGTGCTTTCGCTGCCGGAGGGTAGTGTTATGAGCCAGTTACCCTGCTGATATAGAAGATGCTGAAGTATAGAGAGGACAAGAGGACGAAGTGAGGTCTACCATCCGCCATTTTTGTTGTTGCTGCCCCACTTTTAGCCTCCTTGTACATAGCATAAATAAACCCCATTTCCTGTAGATCTGTCCGTAACAATACTTTCTTTTTAGTTTGCTGTCTTTCAAGCTTCTTCCAAGATTTAATGGCTCAGTTACTGCCATCACAGAACTGCTAAATGTGAACTGAGCCTTAGTAAGTAAAAGCTAACTCTCGCTAGGTTACAGCTTACCTTTCTGCAAGAGGTCCCAGCTTTTGAAAATTGATCCCACACAGACTATGGGAAGGCCACCTTCACCTTCTAAAAGGCTCTGCAAGGCAATGTTGCAAGATTAGGTTAAAACTTTCAACATGTGCACTCCCGAAAATCAAGTGATTTCCAAACAGCAAGACAAACCAAAATGACAGACAATTCTTCAGCTGTTCAATGGACACACAACTTGAAAGGCAAGAAAAGTATCAAGGAAAAAGACAACTGCAGTTTTATTTCCTTGTGCATGTGCTGGATCTGGAGCACAGTGGCACTCCATCATCAATAAAGCTAATATCACTCTTCTAGAAAAGTACACTGAAAGTTAGAGACAAAATGGAGTGCACTGAAACAGCATCTAGGAAACCTGTGCTGAAGCTCTTGCTGCTGACAGCCAACACACGACACCACAACACATGGCTTAGCAAGCTAAGAAAGAGGACCTGGGAGATTGTGCTATGGCATCTGAATGCCTACATCTTGCTAAAGGTATAACTGCATCTTCCCTGCATGACTGAGCACACCGACACTGAAGTGCAAGCGCCAACTGGAAAGGCTGTATGCAGTAATCACAGGCGAACAATGAAACAAACCAATGCGTCTTGTCATTTATAATGTCACTGCAGAGCCTGTGAGGCTGCTGCCTGTAGCTTCAGTGAATGTGTGGCCACTGTTTGGCCAGCACAAGATATATGTACTAGTTCAAGTGCACTACCTACCCGACTAGGGATGGTTGATTAATTTTTTTTATTCGATTAAAAATTATTCATTCATTTTTTTAGCCTTTAATTGATTTTAATTATACAAAGCGCAATAAGATGTTCACAGGTGCTCCTGCGTTTTCCTTTTTACAACAGTATTACAACAAACAAACAAAAAAATGGTGAAAGTGAAAGGTGAAGTCCAACTAAAATATGTAAGAAATTGCAATATGCACAGGGGAAAAGAAAATTACTGATTTAGGATATTAAGCCACATGCTCTTTCCTTCAGAGCGAAAGAATGTCAATTGGCTGGGATGCTTGGGTAAAACCGACACCTTCTTTGAATGGCCACACGACTAGCATGCGAGAATAGACGCTCCAAAGCTACAGATTCGCTAGAATCAACATGAACTCCATCGCTATGTCAAATACATGCTCCAAACTGGCACAAATGCTGTGTCACGTCTTTAGTGGACTGGGAGTGAAACGAGATCAACTGGATTTCTATAGTATGCCATGAATTGCAAGGATATTTCAAGCCTTTGGCTCCAAGCAGCGTGGTGGCGTGTGGAGGAAGAGAGGAGAAGCACTCGGCTCAGCATCTGTCGGGACTCAGAAGAACAGTCAACAAACGATCTATCACAGCCGCAGTCAGTGCTCGTGCTCTGCCATTCTAGTATGATTTCAAAATTTTTTGCACCACTCCTATTAAACTCTAGAAAACGATTAACCTAACGTGCCTAATCGATTAAGTCGATAAAATGAAAGGTGGACACTGATGATAATTGTTTTGTGGGATACTGTTAACCAATTAATCGATTAATTGTTCATCGATATCATTGATATTACCAACCCTATGCCCCACCTGGAGCTGCACTTGAGTTTTTCAGTCTCAGCTCTGCTGCACTTCTTGATGCTTCACTCAGTCACCTTGCCTGCAAAGCGACTTTACTCTGCCACTTGCGGCTAGATGTAGCTACGCGGCTAGATGCGGCTCTATGAACACCTGATCTTTCCTTATCAGTTCGATTTTCAACGCTACTGCAGTGCAATTGACATTTGACAAAAGCTGCTGAGAAAGTTAACCTTAATGTTAACTTTCTCAAGTTAACTTAATGTTAACCTTAGTTAACACGCAGCGAAAGTTAGCGGAGTCGTCCAAGAGCGACAGCAATTAGAGTCAGCCCAAAGGCGCGAGCATTCATTTACAGCAGGTGTGTAAATTGTATCTCTGCATATGGCCACAGGCCTTACCAATTTCTTTCATTTGCCCTTCATATTTTTGTCTATATACACAGTCCCAGACACTGTCTTCCAAACCCAGCTACTATAATTTATCATTTACTCGCACATTAATTTGAACTGTAACTTTCAAGTACACTGTAGTTTTCTTTATTTCTCTAATGCTTTTCACCACGTTGACCAGTGCGCCATATGATTACAAAATTGACTGCACTAAAACTAGACTCCCTTACACTATCCTGGCTCTGCAACTTGCTCTCCGATCACCAACAGTTCACTGTCATCAACAGATGCTCCTCTGCTCTTTCTGTTGTAAAATCTGGTATGCCACAGGGTAGCATCCATACATTTTAATGCGATTAGCATTTTTTGCCTACGTCAGGCACCTGTCTAGCTATCTGTCTCGCCTCTTACGCCAACCCAGTGGCCCTAGTTGTCTACCAGCTTGGGCCACTAGGTATGTGCTCATGGTCGTCATGCCAACGTGGTCGTTCCAGTCGTCGTCATCATGTCTTCTATGCCTACTGTTAGATATGGAGCTGTTTCCTGCGATTACTTAGAGTTCCCCAAACCACTTCGAAACGCAGCACAGCTAATTGAGGAATGCAGAAGCAGGAAAGCACATTCCAGAGGAGCGGCCGAGCAAACAAGTTGAAGGCAACAAGTTCACGTGCCAACAAGTTCGTACGCCGCCGGGATTAGAAGGGGGCCTTGGACAATGGAGCATGAGCAGCCCTCCCCTTCTCCTCGTTAGAAGAAGTGCATTGCCAGTCTGCGAGGCAAGACCGCAGAGAGCCGCCAGGTGTGACACCGCGACACGGGCGCCTACCATTGGCTGAAAGTGGCGTCATCGGAGCGTACTCTCCCATTGGTCAAACATGACGTGACTTACAGTGCTCGAAGGGCTTATAAGAAGCCTTCTAGAGATTCTGGAACATTCCCTGATTCCCTGATTCACCTCTCTCGAACTTCTTGCCGCGGGCCGCAGCGTCCGAGTCGCTGCCGGCCCGTAATGACTGTACGAATGATACTTGACGCTCACCTCTTGTAAATAATGTAAAATAAATCCTCCCAAGTTTGTGGTTTTTCATCCCGACGTCCGTCCTTCAACCCCTACATCTGGTTGGCAGCGGTAGGATCGCCTCCGAATGCATCAGCTGGTGGCAGCGCTACGGATAAACCTTCGTCGAGAGAGATCCTAAGGAACCGGGAAGAGCGAAGAAGAGTGAGCCTTCGTCGAAAGAGGTCCGAAGAAACTGGGAGTAGCGAAGAAGGAGCGAGCCTTCGACCCAGGGAGTCCGGAGGAACCGGGAACAGCGGACGAATGAACCGGATGGCAGGGTGCTGCAACCGTAAGTGAGCGCGTTGTTTTTTTCCTTATGATTCGCCAGACTCAAATGTTGTGTGTTCATTTTGATAGTTCTGGGAATCGGGAGTTTGTTGCATTGTGTGTTTGCACAAATTAATTAAGGAAAACAGTTTTAACCACCTGTCGGGGCAGCTGCCATGGATCTTAGAGGGTTGACGAGGTTAGACTTGTTGTTGGTGTGCGACGATTTGGGAGTTGAGGCGGACGAACGGATGAAAACGCCAGCTGTCATAAAGGAGATTGAAGATAGTGGCAATGATGAGAAAAGCATTGAGCTTGCTTGGGAGGTGATACAGGAGCCACGGGAGCGTGTGCGTCGTGTACGTTTGCGAGAGCGTCGTGAACTTAAGAGTCAGAGTAAGCGTGAAGAACGCGAGAATGAACGGAAGCAGGAGCTTCAAGAACTTACTCTTAGGTGTCAGCGTCACGAACGTGAGAATGAACGCGAACGTGGGTATCAGGAACGTAAGCTTGAGCGTGAGCAAAAGTATGAGAGAGAGAAGGCAGCACTGATCAAAGAGATACAGTATTGTGATCAGTTACTGGCACAGAGACAACGGCTGTCTGAGAATTCTGTAGGTAGTACAGAGCGAAAGAATGAGGCAGCATCGAGCGGATTTTCGCCAAAAGCCGACGAGAAGAGTAGTGCCTGTGAGATTGTCTGCAGATTGATAAGAAAAGGGAAAAGGCTAGCTGCTAACGATGCCTTAGTGGCAATAGAGGCCGTTAAAGGCCAGAGCGAGAGCGACGAGGTGCTGTGCCAACAGATGACTGTGGAGACAGCTAGGCCAGCTGCGAACAAATTGGCACAGTTACCGCGTGTGTGCGTCGCTGGTAATGTTAGCGAGGTTGCTAGCGAAGAAAAGGGTACTGTTGACGCGACAGATGCGAGCACCCATGTCAAGCCAGATGTGCGTGCAGAAGTGAAGTGCGAGCTGGATGATGCAGTTGAGAGTAGTTCTCGGGATGGCGAGCTCCGTAGTCCACGAGAGAACAACTGCATTGTTCAGGGATCGGTGCGGCTCTCCGCCAGTCTAGATAGCCTAGATAGGGATGATTCCGTTATTAATCATTCGGACTGTGCGCGTGAGACAGCGATCAAAACCGACGGGCTGTGTGCCGATTGACAGCGTGAGCTGGGCAATGTAGTAGAGGGCAGTTCGCAAGAGTGCGAGTTGTCTTACTCGAGTAAAGCCTGCTGCATTGTTCCAGAGTCGGTTGAGCTGTCCGCCAGTCGAGGCAGAGGGAGAGTAGATTTAAATGTAAATCACTCAGACTGTGCGGGTAAGAGACCGATCCGGGCCGACGAAATGTGTACCGGCCAGCACGAGGCACGAGAAGGCGACATGAAGGCGAGTGCAAAGAGAAAGCGCCGTAAAAAGAAGCGCAGTAAAGACCGAAAGGCGGTAACTTATGTAGCGCCGCCAAAGATGGCGAGAAACCCAAAAGGGCAGGGCGCGAGGAAGAAGGTGCGGTCGTCACGGACGATGTTGACGCATCCAAAACGAGCGAGCCACCGGTCAAAGGGGGACCGCGAAGCATGTTCTGCACGGACGCGGACAAAGGGCACGAGGCAAATAAACTCCTCGTCGTTCCGTAGTTCTTTTCATAGCTCAGCGTGCAGTTCGAGGAAACGCAAGGTGGCAGGACGAGACCAGGTGGGGAGTGGCGACGCGGTCAGTCGAGGTCCTGTTGAAAGCGGGGCGGGAGGACGCAAATTGGCAGGAGACTGTAACGTCTTGAAGGAGCTGATACTGAGTCAGCCCTTTTGTTGTTCCTCCGTAGCCAGAGTAGCTTTGAAACTGCGACCACCCCGGGTACGGCTGAAAGTATGAGTCAGTCGTAAGCAATCGGGAACGGGAGGCCAAGAGCGCTTCCGTAGAAATGTAGTGTGTTGTTTTTTATTTTTGAGCATCGGAAAGTTTTCGCGATTTGAGACTAGGATTTCTTTCAATATGTAAACGTATGAGCTTTGTTTGTGTTTTCGTTCGAGAAGCTCGAGATTTGAAAGATGCGCTTTAGGTAAACCTGTAGTCTCGCGAGGTGCTCATTAATAGGTAGATAGGCTTTTTTTTGTGTGTGTGTGTGTGTGAGTAACCTGAAGGTCAAGGTTATCGTCGAAAGGCCTATGGTAAAGCGCGTGTGTTATTTAACCTTCTTTCTTTTTAAGTGTTGAATTTTCTAAGGTTAAGCGCGTAGATTTTCAGTGAGTGCGTAATTTGCACTGAGAAGCGTTCTTAGTCCCATTAGCGCGTGTCCTGTGTGGACGGAAGGAAGCAGATTTATGACTGGGTTGCTCGTGTGTGTTGAGGGCAGCCGTATTCTGACTTCTTTAGTGAGCGTGCGTGGAAAGAGTTAGTAGAATACGCATCATTTTACGAGTTCTGCGGAGTGTGTAAGTCCCGCAAGTTTAATTGTTCGTTTATGTCACGTGTCCTGTAGGACCTTCAGGGAAAAAACGTGAGTAAGTGTAATGAAGAGTTTGCCTACGACACAAGTATGCGTTCTGGATAGTGACCACAAGGCTAGCGCGCTTGTGATTACGCACTTGTGAGGTTGACCAGATTGTTGAGTGGCACCATTACGTGCGATAAGTACGCCACTGCGA
Source organism: Dermacentor albipictus (assembly GCF_038994185.2). Taxonomy (NCBI): domain Eukaryota; kingdom Metazoa; phylum Arthropoda; class Arachnida; order Ixodida; family Ixodidae; genus Dermacentor; species Dermacentor albipictus. The sequence continues at coordinate 246,595,979 of NC_091821.1, forward strand.
TAGATTGGAAACATGCTGTTCGTGTAGTTAGGCCACTTAAGTTATGTTCGGCTGTTTTCATTTGTTGTTTGCATCGTCGACGACCCTTTTGTTTTGCAGCAACAATAGTAGTCTGGTCTTGTCGTCAATCGAGGAGAAATGCATAGCTGTTTGGAAGGTGGTTACAACTGTTTTGTCAAAATTGGGGAAATAAAAGATCAGGGTTCATTTTGACTCAGTAATAGCCTGGCGAGTCAGGGGTGAAGAGCCTGCGCTTACGCGTGGTGCAGCGCTGTGTTGTTTGGTTTGTTTGACGTATGTTCTCCAGGGCCCAGGATCCCGAGGGTTGTCAAACGAGGCTCGACCCCAGTACCCTGCAGCTTCTTTCAGCGTTCCTCATGGCCAGCGAATTGAGTTCACCGGCCATTCAGAACAACCGGGGCGAGGACGAGCTGTTAGATATGGAGCTGTTTCCTGCGATTACTTAGAGTTCCCCAAACCACTTCGAAACGCAGCACAGCTAATTGAGGAATGCAGAAGCAGGAAAGCACATTCCAGAGGAGCGGCCGAGCAAACAAGTTGAAGGCAACAAGTTCACATGCCAACAAGTTCGTACGCCGCCGGGATTAGAAGGGGGCCTTGGACAATGGAGCATGAGCAGCCCTCCCCTTCTCCTCGTTAGAAGAAGTGCATTGCCAGTCTGCGAGGCAAGACCGCAGAGAGCCGCCAGGTGTGACACCGCGACACGGGCGCCTACCATTGGCTGAAAGTGGCGTCATCGGAGCGTACTCTCCCATTGGTCAAACATGACGTGACTTACAGTGCTCGAAGGGCTTATAAGAAGCCTTCTAGAGATTCTGGAACATTCCCTGATTCCCTGATTCACCTCTCTCGAACTTCTTGCCGCGGGCCACAGCGTCCGAGTTGCTGCCGGCCCGTAATGACTGTACGAATGATACTTGACGCTCACCTCTTGTAAATAATGTAAAATAAATACTCCCAAGTTTGGGTTTCCATCCCGAAGTCCCGTCCTCCAACCCCTACACTACGCAGTGGCCCATCTGTCTAATAGCATGGGCCGCTAGGTAGAGACCAGAATTTCCAGTGTCTGTAGGAGGCCACCATCTTTCTGTTATGATGACGATGATAGTGAGGGGACTGCAGAAACAGAGTGGGCGGCAGCGGGCCAGAGCGCATTTGCGGTTATCAGTCGCCTGCAGTGGCTGGTTCCAGAAGTGCTGCAGCCATCTTGTCGTCCGTGAATGCCGGTCAATGTATCTTCTTTAATGTGATCACATTTCAGATCACAAAAATATACCAAGGAGATAATTTAGCGAGAGCACCCTGCGGTATCGCTTGCCTCAATGGAGCTGCAGTGTTGCCTGCTTCACTGCAGTTGCAATGTCATGCAGTTGGCCAAGCTTTTTTTCTGCGAGGTCTGCGTAACTATACACATTTTTTAGGACTTCAGGAACAGTATGAAAGATACTAGATGACGTAGTATGCTGTACTTTGTTCTTTAAAGACGAGTATCATATTAGCACCGCGCACTACCACCATACACTGTCCTGAATTTTTACTCTGCTTTATCACCCTGATCGCCATGTGATTTTAGCACACAATGATCCATATGAGTAAAATAAAGTTAATTTTCATATTTGGAAAGCTTCACACAGTCACGGGGAAAGCTCTAGCTCCTACGTGTTTACGTAAGACTTTGACACTCAGCAAACATGAGCAGCATTTCACAATGAAAACGGACACACTCAGCAGCGTAACCAATTAGTGAGTCAGTGCAGTGTGCACAAAATAGAATCATTAAATTTTCTATCGTGTAGGCCACCAGTTACAGGTGCTTTATTATTTTCTTTATAAGAACTGATCCAGCTCACACTTTGTCTATATCAGCAGATAAGACGACCATTCGTCGTTCGCTTCAAATACCGTGTAAGCCCTGCAGTTAGGCTAGGTTCAATTAGAAGAACTCTTTCACGCTGAATCTTGAAATACATGTTTATTCTTTCTCTCTCTCGCAGTCAATAGAAAACACACAATAATTTGCATATCCACGTACGATATCACTGAAGGGGGAACCAGCTCTGTTAGGAATGCCTGATCATGCTTCTCGTGGGTCAAGTGTGAGCATCGCACAATTATAGCAGTTCAAGTGTCCACAAATTGCGCGACAGAAAGAAAAATCAAGGGTGGCATTGACGCGTGCGCAGCCCTGTTTCTGTGCATGCTAGTCATACGCTGCTTTTGCTTTGTGCAGTTGTGAGTACTCGAATGCTACTCATTTGTGTGTATAAAAACACAGGACAAAAACCATCAAGTTACATGCAGTCTTGTTTATTTGCTGTAAGAGAACAATCGCTGCACAGGTTACGAAGTAGACACGTGCACCCAAACGCTTTCTGCCTACCTTTGTTTTGTATCCAAAACTGCGTTTTGGGTACAGGTTGACCTCTGTGGGCTTTCCGTCCGGAAAGTGAACCGAGTCAGCCCGAATTAAAAACGCCAGAAGATTTTAAATGGCACTGTTATGCTGTTATCGCAGGCCCGCAGTGCAGGAAGGCAATATGTACACTACGGTGTATTTTCTGTATACTCATATACGGTTACATACGGTTAAAGCCACTATCCTATAGTGAAGTTTCCGAGGTGCAGCAGGAACCTTGTGTGCACAACAAATGCACTTCACACAAACACAAACTTCTTGTGTCTCCGTGAACGTCGATCGCAGGACTCTTGCACGAGCAGCTTCCTCATGCAGTGGTTGTTGGTGCAGCCAACGACGGCACAGTGCTGCTTGGATGAATATCGTATTTACTCGAATCTAACGCCTATCTTTTTTCCGATAAAACAGGTAAAAAAATTGTAAATGTGTTAGAATCGAGTACGACCCTAAATCCGCGTTACCATATCGGCATCGCCGTTAGAAAAAAGGCCGCATTGTACGTGCTTCTAGCCTAGCTGCTGTAGTAGCTTCCTCCATGTGCATACCTCTATGTTGTATGTGTAACCTAGTCTACCGCCTGTCTTCTTGTTTTCAGCGCTTATTCAATCAGCATGGAAGAGCCGACTGCGAAGACACGACGAGTCCACCATGATGCCGTATTTAAAAGGAAAATTATCATGTGCGCGGAGATGGACAGAAATTGGGCTGATTCAGGCATTCACAGGCATTCAGAATTCCCAAAACTTGCGTGCAGGACTGGCGCAAACAGCAGGAGAATATTTTCGCCAGCAAAGCAACAAGGAAAGGGTTTCGGTGGAATGAAGCAGGGCCGCTTCACCAAAATAAAAGAGCTGCTCACGGTATGCGTGCAAGAGCAGCAAGCGGCACAGCGGCCTGTGACGACTGATCTGCTCAAAGTACGGGTGATTCAGTTAGCCCTACAGAAAGGGTAACGTGGAGCGACTTCAAAGCGAGCAGGTGCTGGCTATCAAATTTTATTAAAAGGCTTTTCTTTTAAGGCGGACAGGGATATGCCAAATATTGCCCGAAGAATATGAAGAGAAATTGCACAGTTTTCAGCGGTACATTTTGAAGTTGCGCCACAGAAACGGCCACCACTTCGGACAGATTGGAAATGCCGATCAGACGCCATTCTACTTTGACATGCCTGCCACCACAACCATTGAAAAGAAGGGGGTGAAGCAAGTGCGAGTTTTGTCTTCCGGCCACAAAAAAAAACTAGTCACCACAATGCTTTGTTGCATTGCGGATGGGCACAAGCTGTCCCCGTATCTTATCTTCAGACAAAAGACGCTCCTCAAAGGAATCGCGTTTCTGAGTGGCATGACTGTGCGCGCAAATGAAAAAGGTTGGATGACCACGGACTTGGTCGCTGAATGGATTGATAACGTTTGGCGGAAGAGACCCGGCAGCAGTTTGGGTCTGCGTAGGATGCTTATGCTCAACGCATTCAGGTGTCATCTTGACCAGCGCATCAAGGATAAGCTGGCTGCAAGCTACACCGACCTTGTCGTGACTCCAGCCACTCTATGTTTGTTTGAACAAGCCAGTGAAAGATAGAATTGTGGCGCTCTGCATTGAATGGCTTGTCAATGGCTGCCACGAATTCCCGCCCACGAATGAAATGAAGTGTGCCTCGCTGCAGGACTTGGCTGGATGGGCGAAAGATGCATGGTGCACGATCCCATCTGCCAGGGTCAACAAGGCCTTTAAAAAGTGTGGGATTTCGAATGCCATGGACGGCACTGAGGATGAAATGCTTTGGTCTGTTGATAGCAATAAGGATGTCTGACAGCGACGACAAGTGATATCTATTGCTCCACGCGATTCGTACCGGCACAGTGAAAATCTTGGCGGCAAGGTACGCCACTTCCATTTGTGTTTTTATTCATCACAACTTTAGTGTATTGGGAATAAATCTTTTTTCCAAATGACAAAATAGTATTTCTATATGAAATCACAAGGTGCGCGGTATTGTACTCTGTTATTCTGCTCAGAAGATGCGGTAAGAACATGTCTACAGCAAATATCTCAGCAGATACGGCAACAACACATAGAAAAACACAACAATATGTGAATAAACACCACTAGTGCAGGCAAGCCATAAGCTTGTCAAGCTATGTACCAACTGGCCCAGCACCACTCTTCTCCCATTTCCCGCAGTCCTCACCAGAAGGTGGCACCTGGTGTCAAGAGTAGCAGCACAGCTGACACTCGCACTACGGGGCTATAAAAAATCTGGTTTATATGCTCATGGTCATGATGCCATCGTGGTCATTGCAGTGTCATCATTCCAGCTTTGTTATCAGACTCTCGTCATGCCGTTGTCATCACGCTATCGTCATCATACTGCCATTATGCATTTGTTGTCATATTGTCGCTGTAATGCCGTCATGGTCGTTCAATTGTCGCCACTCCAGCTTCGTCATGCCATTGTTGCCATCCCATTGTACACATGCTGTTGTCATGCCATCACCGTCATTGTGCCGTCGTAATGCCACCATGGTTGTTCCATCGTCATCATTCTGTCATCTTACTCTCGTCACGCTATCGTCATCACGCCATTGCCATCACCTCAGAAACGTCACCCCATTGTCATCATGCCGTTGCAATCATACTCATTCTCTTGAGTGCTCCATTGAAATGATTCTTTTCCGTCATTCTAAAGTAATCATGATGTTGTCATTCAATCACGATTATGTTGCCATTGCCATGCCATCATCATCATTACATTGTTGCCAGAGAGTTGCTGGCATGCATGCATTGTCACACCATCGTCCTCACGCCGTCTTGGTTATGCCACCGTCGTTATTTGGTTGTCTTCATACAGTCATCATCATATGCTCGTCGTTATCCCATTGCCCTCATGCCATTGTCGTCGCACTGTCAATGTTATGTCATCATCATCATTTCAGAATTGTCATCTCACTGCTGTCACGTCGCTGTGGTCACACCGCCTTTGTCTTTCCATCGAAGTCATTCCTCCTTCGCCATTACATCACCATCACTTGTACTTGTCATACAGTCATCGTCATGCTGTCATGCTCATGGGCGACCTTCGCCTTTGGAAAGCGAGCATCATTCCAAAGTGGGCTGATACCGGAGACAGCATGTGTTGCATATAGCGGAACCAATGGAAGCCTTGGAACGAGCACTACAGATTTTATACCGGTGTCACACTGCCACTTTCGATCATAGTCAAACCCGATCTGTCGGAATATGATGCCTATTGGGCCCAATCACGATTGAAAGTGTGCTGTGCGACACCAGGAATGAAATAAATGCGACTTTAGCACTATGGTGTGTTGCAACATTGCTTGAATGCTTATCGCATTACTGTCGACAGTCATCACGAGATGGGCTCTGTGGTAATTTCTTTTTAATATATGTTAATGACCTTTTTTGTAGTATTTTGCGGTGTTAAAATTTTTGCAGATGGCTGCATCATTAACAGACTAAATAATGGTCCAGCTGACTACAGTAACCAACAAAGTGACCGCCAGCTAGTAGCTGAATGGTGCTACACCTGATTAATGTTTCTTAGCCTTCTTGAATTTATCTCATTAATAACAGTGCTGCATTGTGTATCATCCTTCAAATATCCAGGAGTTACTCGGTCAACAAACGTCTCCTGGTCTTCTCACATTACTACTGTCCGAGCTAGTGCTTCTAGATCTTTAGGGTACTCATGCCAAAACTTACACAACTGCCCATCTAAAATTCGTAAATTAGCTTTTAAAACACTTGCCCATCCACAACTTGAGTATGCAGCTCCAATCTGGTCACCCTATCATAATAACTTAATTAACCTTCTAGAATCTGGGTAGAAAAGTTATGCTCATTTTGTCTGTCAAAATTATCGCTGTAGCATTTGAGAAATAAACATGCTCCTTTACTACCATGTATATGCCTCCATCGTGACGTGCTTCTGTGTTTGTTTCACAAATGTGTTTATTGCGCCAAGCTTTCTACTTTACATCTCACAGTCCTGTTTTGCACATTACCTATATTACATAATTGCCTCAGCCTAATGCGTATCCACGGCATGATGGTCACCTTCCACGGCATGATGGTTCAATTCATCAGCGCTCCCATGCGCCATCTGCCTGTGAAATGACCTCCCCTCTTTTAACACCTCCAAATCCTATAGTAAAAAAGTTCAAACAATCTAACCACACACCACAGGATGACACAGATTAGAAGATTTACATTCTTTTGTCGTTGTTTTTCTTTGTATCAGACTTTTCCTTGTTCATTTGCATTTTTCCATTTGAAATGGCTATGAGCACCGTACCTTAAACTTTCTTGATCTATTTTTTTATTCACTTAGTTCTCTTACTAGTCATACTTATCTGAAAGTTCTATGGGTTTAACACGTGCCTTAACATAGCTCTTCTAATACATTTTTAACTGATGTGTGGATTTACGCCTTTCTGCTGGTGTCTGTATTGTTAATAGGCTTTCATAAATTCTCTAAATGCGTTTTTTGTTTTTGTTTTCAATTGTCAATGCACTACCCTCCCCTCCCTCTTTTTACACAATGCCTCAAATAGAAGCTTGTAAGGTACTTTGAACAAATGAATGAATGACCTTTCTACATTTCCTCTGTGCTCAACTATAGTTCCCTTTGTTTCAAAGCATGAAAATATTATACACCTACACATCTTGAAAAGCAAAACACTCATCAAGAGGTTAGTCCTCTTGAGTTTGTTTGCCCTACAGGAGATGTGATAAGCCAGAGCTGATAACTGCCCGGTCAAAGAACCAACGCCCAGAAAGCTCAAATGACACAGTGGCAAGTGCACAGCCCACAGCCAAAATGAGGGTCAGCAATTGTTGCATGAACATGGTAAGCGATTATGTCTTCCATCAGCAGCATGATATTTCACCATTTCCAATCCACATCCAATTAAATAACTTTTGTTCACCTGATGCTTATTTAATTACAGTCCTTTAGAACATCAACCTTCTTATCCTTACTTCTGTACTACTAGGATTCAATTCTGCCTTATTTCTACTACCACCAATCTCTGACACTTCTACTTTGGTTACAGTTATTCTTGTAAAAAAACAACCAATGTAATTGAAGGAAGTGCCCTTTCTTCAATCTTTAAAATTAAGGAACCACGAAACTTGTAAAGATAAAAAAATGTGCCCTTCAAGGTGTATGTGTTTGTGTGTGTGTATGTGTGTGTAAGTACATACATTGTAATCGACACAGATTAAAATCAGCCATGGTGCGACAATACAACAGTAATGAAGCACACTTAACAAAGTAAAGCTTATCACAGTAGTGTTGCCTTTAGCTACATTGTTACATTTAGTGTTACATTCAAAATAACGCAGTGAAAACGATGTAAATGTATATTCTCTGCAGGCATGCTAAGGCTATGTCTTTCACTGTGCTATAATTAAAAATCTCTCAAAACTAATGCATCAGGAGTATACAGCTCAGCATTTTTCAAACAATTGAGACAGAAGAGAAACATTCCAATGTTATCATTTTGGTCGCTTTTGTTCAAATTCATAAATAAGTAAACAAAAATGAAATGAATACCTTTTCTGCATGAGGCAAGACTGCTGCAACATGGTCTGCCAGGTCTTTTCCTGCCATTTGAAACAGATGCTGGCTTAGCTTGTCTCCTTCCCTGGCCACTGATGCAAAAGGGAAAGCATCAGGGGTGTGTGCAACAGATATATTCACTTTTACACCAGGGCACATCTCATGGAATATACGACGAAAAGACTGCAGTTTCACAAGTTTAGCATCAACCATGCCCAACCACCACCTTTTATTGGACCAGGAGAATGCACCATTAACATGCATCTCCAGTGATAATGTCACTGTGCAGAAGCATGCTTCAGCAAATGCCTTGGAATGGGACAAGTAGGACCAACAATTTAAACAATCATAACTGAACAATTCTACGGGCACACATATGTGTATTGAACAAAGCTGTGACATCACTCAAACAAATCTTTACATCACAATTAATGCATTTGGAAAGTGTTTGACTATTTTTTGAACTGCTGATTGTGCAATAGTTTCAAAGTTATATAAATAACTAAAAGTGGCAATGACTAATGCCACGCTAAAGAAGTTTGCTATGCTGCAATAAAAGTGATGGACAGTCTGTGAAACCAAGGACAGTCAGTGAAGTGTAATTACTTTAACAGCATAGGTCAAGTGAGGAGAAGTGCGAAAAAAGATAACAGAGAAAAAAGAAATAAGAACTGGCAGACAGCTCTCCGTGCCAAACATGAAAGCCTAGCTACTATTAAATGCCTGCTGACTTTTGTTTCACTTTATTTTACTGCATGTGCAATTCATCTAAAAAGAAAAAAAATCCCAGTTTACCTTCACCGAAGTTTCACTCACTGTTAACCTCTACAGCCCAACATTCTTCTATCAGCCAATGAGTCAAAAAGTCAATTCCACATTCAATGTCGTGCCTCTGTTTGTTTGTGGTATGGCCAAAGTCATGTCAGCCTGATAAAATGGTCCACATCCACCACCATAGTCGGCAGTAGATCTCTCAATGCCAAGTTAAATGTTCATATGTGTAGATTCCCATGCATTAACATGCTCGAAGGAAGGGAAGCGACCACCACAGTTTATTCAATGGCACAATGCCTACAGGCACTAGCGATGGGTGTGGCTCCTACAAGTAACCAGTGCTGTCTCTTTTTTCTGCCTGATATAACAAAAACGATGACTACCACAACAAAAACAACAACTCATTTCCAATTTGCTTCCTTTCCTTACTGCTCAATCACCTCACTTCAATAGACCTTTTCAAAAAGTCACATGCGCCCCTAGCAGTAGCCCGCTGAGGAACCCGGATGAAAGTGCATCAGCTCTACTATTGTTTGTTACTGCCGTGTGTGTTTGCATGGACATTGTGACGGGCACAAGCAACATCAAGTGTTTCTGTGCTGTTGTACGTCAGCAAGCCCTGTGCAAACATCCTTAATTATTCTCATATATATATATATATACATTTGCTTATCACACTTGAAAACTTCAAAAATCATCTAAGTCAGTAGTTGTTCGCATTGTTTGTTACTGAGAGCACCGTCGGCAAGGGTCTTATACAGGGGCATGTGTTTTTCTCTTAAAATTGTAGAAAAAAGATTTTGCATTTACTGCAGCTCTGTTCTTGCTCAAATATTGCAGAAGGATCAATTTTTTTTCGCCCAGATCACATAAAAGCAACACTTGGCGTTGTTACTTGCCTAGTTTGTGAAGAAAGAACTGCAAATTTGTGTTCGTTAGCACCTCTCAGGTGCACCCTTGAGCAATTTTTGCAAGTGAATCTCGAAGACTCTTTTCTGCCGTATTGCTGACGGCAGGTGTGACATTACAGACATGTCCAAGATATTATGAACTGTGAGGAGTGCAGACAAAGACAAATTCGTAGTTCTTTTTCTTGAACACACTGGTAAGTAATTGCAGAAAGCTCTAAGAGTCTAAATATGTCTAAAACACGCTGGCTGTCACTTCTGTTGTCTGCAATAAGGCAGAGCATAGCCTTCGAGATTCACTTCCAATAATTGCTCGAGGGTGCATCTGAGAGGTGCAGACGAAGACCAATTCATAGCTATTTCTTGCAAACTAGGCAAAAAACAATGTCGTGTGTTACAGTGAACGATCCAGACTACAAAATATGATCTTTCTGCACAATTTTATCAAGAATGGAGCTGGAGTAGGCTCGAGAACTTTTTTCTACGATTGTGTGTGTTCCATATTGGCTGATCTAAGCTTCACCTCAACACAGATATGAATTGTTGCGAGATCATTTAGCACGCAAAGGTAAAAATAATACCAGCCCACAGAGGCCCCAGGACCTGAGATTAGGATAAAGCAGACGGCACAGGATCTCGGGTGCGGTCCATGGATTGGGGCTGCCAGAGTGTGCCTGGGGGTGTCCGCATACAAGATCGGCTGTCCGTATTGCTCATTTTTCCCAACAATACACCACGTACACTTCATTATATTGCACAACAATGACGCAGCAAGGCTATATAAACCCCTTACCGAAACGTCTCCTTTATTAAGCTCTTATTGTTGTGGTTGCCTATAGAATATTTTGCCAGGTAAACAGCATCTTTGCCTGCCAGTTCTTTTTCTGCCACATGCGTAATGCACTAAAATAATAGTAAAATGCTTGCCAAAGGTTCTGCAGTATGCACAGTAGCTGCTCACAACTGGCAACCACAAAAGATAAGTCAGAACTTTGAAAAGAAAGAATTTTGCACGACGCCTTCACATTTGCATTGATGGCAGCTACCCGGCGCACCCTCTCGCCAAAAGCTGCCACCAGGGGAAAGTGCGGCACTTCGTGTGTCTGAAAAAGGTCCCTTCGGTTCAGTTCATCTATATTTGATTTGATTAGCCTCACTCCCTTCATTTTCTATGAGGCTATGGTAATATGTGCACACAGACAGGCTGCGCAGTAGTCCCAGTGAGCTGCATAGGAGAAAAAAAAAAAAAACAGCTGCAGCCAGCTACAAGGTCACAGACAGCACAGCATGATGGGTTGTTCATCTTCAGTGCTTGTCCATGGCAAAGAGCAGTCTGTGACAGCACACTTCACAGTGCATATCAATAATATAATACAAGAACCCAACAATGATGTTAAAATAAACAGACATTAGAAATTACACAAATCAGCTGTTAAAAGTAAAACCATTAGAAAACCTGAAATAAGAAAATTTAGTGTGAAAATGAACACAGAAAGCTGGCCAGTTGAAAGTGTGCCATAGGTCAAATGGGCTAGCCTGAATTTAATGTAGGCCTGGACACACCGACATTCTCTCTGCTCACTTAAATTCTGTAGAAAAGTAATATAACCTGACAAAACAATGCGGTACATAGCTGAGACCACACACTCTTCTTTAGCCATGCATTATTTCTGCTTGTAGCAGCATGTGCTACATAAATGTTGCTTGGCTATGACTCACTTTGTGTTGATCAGCAAATAAAAAAAGGCTTCAGAGAATTAAGAATTGCTCACACTTTGCCACCTTCACACACATTGCCGCAATGAACTGTTTCTTGAAGTTGGTATAACAGAAAGGCAGAAGCTCCAGCATTTCCTTAACCTGTAGTAAAGAAAGAGAAAAAAAGATTATTGATCACTAAATGTTCAAGCAGATATTCTTTTACCAAATATGCTTAATACGCACAAACCAGAAGCAAAAATGAAAAAATGCAACATAATTTTGCATGCTCTTTGTGAAAAAACTACAAGTACTCCTAATCCTCATCAAGTTCAATCAATCAATCACATTTATTTTCCTTCTGAGAAAGGAGACCCTAGGACTAAAAGCTGTGCTTAGGCTTGACTGAGGTCCCAACTCCCTGTTACATGGCAACATTTCAGCGTGGATACAATGAATACACTTTGCAAATACAGTGTAGTACTCTATAAAAAAATTGCCAGACCAACTAATATTCATACTAAGAAAAATCATTCAAATGAAGAATGTTAAATACATAAAATGGTCACAGTGGTAAAAATCTTTCAATGCAGTTAAAGTTTGCTCTGATAGAATGACTTGATTACAAAGTTACAGTTATAAAGAGGGTAAAAGTTTCATTTGGAGAGATAATTTAATAGTGTGGGTACAAGGTAGCATAAAGACTATTGTAATACACCTGGGGAGTAGGGACTTTCCACGGCTCTTTATACACCTTGCACCCATATTCTCTAGCAGATCTGCCAAAAAAATAGAATATTATTATTGTACATAGTAGATTTGTAACACACAATAACCTTGTAATCATACAAAAAAATACTAAAAGAATATCATACTCAGTAAAAAGTTCTCAAGGTAAGTGTACGGAAGGTTTGCTATAAAACGAGCGGCCTTCTTTTGAAGTGCAACTTACTCAGATCTGTGATGCCTGTATTTACAACACAATGCTACAATACTGAAGGAGCAAGTACACTAGTGAATTGTACAGGATAACTTTGACTGTGACCGGGAGAATGTGCCTTAGGCTCACAATTATACTCACAGAAAAAGAAATTTTGCCTTTAACATAAATGTCCAGAAAATACCTATTACACTGAGTGTCTTTACAGAATTTACAAGCTCTACAGCTTCAGAGATTCTACAAAGATTCCACAGCTACCTTGGTTCTCTACAAGAAAAGTAGAAATATACCTATCAAGAAAGGGGTCAGGCAAGGAGACACAATCTCTACAATGCTAATCACTGCATGCTTGGAAGAAGTATTCAAGCTATTAAACTAGGAAGGCTTAGGAGTGAGGATCAATGGCGAATATCTCAGCAACCCTCGGCTTACAGATGACATTGTCCTGTTCAGCAACACTGGGGATGAGTTACAACAAATGATTGGTGACTTTAACAGAGTGTGAGAGTAGGGTTGAAGATTAATATGCAGGAGACAAAAATAATGTTCAAGAGCCTGGCAAGGGAACAGGAGTTCAGGATAGCCAGTCAGCCTCTAGAATCTGTGAAGGAGTAAGTTTATCTAGGTCGATTACTCACAGGGGACCCTGATCATGAGAAGGAAATTTACAGAAAAATAAAAATGGGTTGGAGTGCATACGGCAGGCATTGCCAGATCCTGACTGGGAGCTTACCTCTATCATTGAAAAGAAAGGTGTACAAAATACTGCATTCTACCGGTGCTAATGCATGGGGAAGAAAGTTGGAAGTTAACAAAGAAGCTCAAGAACAAGTTAAGGACCTCGCAAAGAGCGATGAAATTAAAATGTTAGGAGTAACATTGAGAGACAGAAAGAGCGCGGTCTGGATTAGAGAGCAAACAGGGATAGCCGATATTCTGATTGACATTAAGAGAAAGAAATGGAGCTGGGCAGGTCATGGAATGTGTAGGATGGATAACCGGCAGACCATTAGAGTTACAAAATGGGTGCCAAGAGAAGGGAAACACAGTCGAGAATGGCAAAAAACTAGGTGGGGTGATGAAATTAGGAAATTTGCAATGGCAAGTTGGAATCGGAGGGCGCAGGACAGGGGTAATTGGAGCTCGCACATAGAGGCCTACGTCCTGCAGTAGACATAGAAATAGGCTGATGATGACAGCTTCAATTACTAAGTAAATGTGCATAGGCCAAGCTATATTTTTCCCTTTCAGCACATAAAGAACTGCTTTAGTTTTGCTCAAATTTATTTTTAAACAGTTACCATTCAGCCCACAAATTTATATTTTGTTCGGTGTGGGTCTGAAATCAGAAAATTGAACTGGGACCTCCTGTACAAACTGTGAGTAAGAATGTTAACATTGTAACCTAAATGCTGCAGCAACAATATGAAGGGAGAAAAATGAGTAAATAAACTATAAGCTGATGACTGTAATAGTAAAACAACATTAGAAGCAAATATGACATCTATCTAATTTGAGACATTTTACAGATATTAACATGCACAAGACACAAGGAAATGCACTATAATACAGGAAACAAAAACAAATGCTTGAAATGGAGAATGCTTCAAAATTTTATAAGTTAAAACATGCGAGGCACTGAACCATGCCTCTAGTTGGTGCATGCATCGAACTGACGGTGAAACATGCACCTAACAATGTAAGCTCCTCATGATAATCCATTATAAGAGGCCTGTGTGCTATACTATGACCAGGCATTCAGTTGCCGGCAATTCACAATGTGAGCTGCATTAAACATGTCTGTTGGATTTGAGATTCATGGCGCCTTAGTTCACTCTCCAAAGCGTAGCAGCAACACGCACTTGCAGCATAATCACACTCACGTAAAGACAGTACAACATGTCATAATTTTATCTGGAAATAGCCTTACACTGCAACCCAGTAATAGTTATACATATTTTTTCTTTGCAAATGGAACATAAAAGCAGCACAGTATTTAAGGCAGCTCTGTAATATGGCAATTTGTATATACCCGACTCCAGAGCTGAAGAAGCCATATGGCGAATATTAAGCTGCGAAAAGTGAAACACTGATTAAACTGCTTTGAACAACTAAAGAAAATATTGTGTTATGTTCTAACCAAAACAAACGGTCCTTCCAGTGAAAGGAGAACATTATAATGCAGCTGCGTCCCCTAAATTGACAGCTGTCCAGCTGGACTGCTGGAAATTGTGCAACAAATCATGGGAGTGTACTTACGTAACCATCTTTTATGACTCCTGTCCATATCGGCATTGTTTATTAACAAAATTTAACACAGCAGTTTTTAAAAGACAGAATTTGAATGTTCTACCCTGTGCGTAATGATGTTTCTATTACGACACATGGCACAATGTGCTGCATAGAGTGAGTGAAGAAGGTGTTGTAATATTACAGTGGACAATAATTGTAAATATTATTGGTATATGTCCACAATAAGTGAATTACTCATACTTATATGACAAGAGCCACACCAGCAGGCAATCTTTTACTACATGTACCAATAAAGTTGCTGTGCAGAGAAACAAGTTTACCACTTGTACAGCCTTACTCATTACTATATAAATTTCATTTGTGTTATAGTATCTTAATACATGACCATATTCACTGAGGACAGAAATAAAAAATAACTCGCATGCCACAAGCAGCATAACTTCATGATACAGGGATAAATAAAGTAATGCCTCAATGGTGGTGGAAAGTATGTGAAAATATACAGAGAACATGCAAAAGGCCAACGAAAACAACATACTATTTTTGAAATTTTTATTATTAATTAGAATGTGTGTTTAAGTATGCACCACAAATTTGTGCTCACCTGAAAGTGCTCCTTTATGAGTTCACGAATCTTTTGGCAACTCCACTGAGGAGCCCGAAAATTTTCATCTTCATGCAGGACCATTTTGATGGCTTGTACCGAGATAGTGAAACCTGTTTTGTCAAGTGAAGCCAGGAAACACAGGCATGCACATATAAATCAAATGAGCAGGCTTTGAGAGTATGTTTCATCTGAGAAAAATTAAAAAAGAAAAAGGAAGATAACTTATGCATGTCTGTACAGGCAAAACTATAACAAGAGAAATGGTATGGCAAAACAAACCATGGTAACCATGACATTCTCAAGTGTGGCTTTATACTTGCACACTGGGTTTAACATTCCTTAATATATCCTTAATGAAGGACATCATTTTAACCCAAAATATGATCTAATTAGATGATGCAAGAAAAGCCACAGACAAGTTGCTAGCCAAACCAAGAATGGCAGCAACCAAGAGAAGACTTATACAAAGCAGTTTGTATTTCACAACAGTGCATAAAAGTGCTACAAGAAAAGAGTGCCTCTCTATTAAGAAGACTACTGGCATGAAAGAAATACATTTTCAACACCATAGTAACTTATGTACCATTTCAGAACCACCGATGCATGACATGATTTTCATGCTTCTATATGCCCCACATGTTGGCAACTGGCAGCAACCAACCCTGTAAGTGCCAGGGGCCACCAGTCTGAAGATGCAACAAAGTTTGTAGGTAAGTGCGCGGAACGAAAAGACAAGCGTGCGTCCAGGTACCTCGATGATAACTGAATTTATTTTCTTTCTGCTGGTGCATTCTCGGGATGCTGGTTTCCCTTTATCTTGGTTGTCGTACTGGCAGCGCCACAGCTGAGTTGTGGTGCATTTCGCGTTTACAAGTTGAAAAATTTTTTTTTTTTGTCCCAACTAGTCACAATTTACAGCAAGAATGGTGCAGTATGAATGCCTGACTAACACAGCTACCAATACAAATAGAGGTACAATGAAGTTATGGCCTGCCTACAACAGAGGTACCTCAACAAAACAAAACTGCCTTTATATTTATGAGAACGCAACAGAATACAAAAAAGAAGCATCTGCAATTGAGCTGTAATATGTGCCGTAAGGTAAGTTATCAAATTCTGGGTTTCAACGTGCCAAAACTACAATACGATTATGAGGCATGCTGTAGTGGGAAACTCTGAAATAAATTTGACCACCTGGGGCTCTTTATTGTGCACCAAATGCACAGTACACAGACATTATTGCATTTCACCCCCATCAAAATCTGACCGCCATGACTGGGATTCGATCGCACACCCTCAGGCTTAGCAGCGCAGCGCCAAAGCCACTACGTCACCACAGCAGGTGCGTGCTGTAAGGTAATCAGTTAAAATCTTAATTAGTGAACTATTGCTACTAAGTCAATTACACATTTTCATTTCTTATGCAAGTAATGTTCGCCTCTTTAAGGGGACCTGCTCAAGGACTAAAATTGCCACAGGTGATTTTTAAATATTGCTTAGACTCTTCACAGAAACACCTGGTATATACCCATTTCTAAACATTTCTATGTACATATCATTTGGAGGTGACGACTTTAAACTGTGGTGATAGCAGCAGTAATTTTATTTACAGAGTACACAAAAAAAGGGAGGGGGGGAAGGAAAGGCCTTAGGTATCGTTCATAATGTACTGTCTCACTTTCCAGGGGACGCCTGAACAATCTCCCAAACTTGGTCAAAAAAGTAATAAAAAATACTGGATTGAATAATATAAATAAGCAGACAAACTACCAGATGGAGAATTCTCCACCCTCTCTTTTATTGTTATTATTGTTTACCTTTCACCAGTGCCAACAAAAACAAGGTGCATTTTTGCATGGAGGCACCATAAATGCAAAGAATAATAATAAAAACAATAATTCAAGAAACGCCTTGAGACTTACCAGAACCTTCATCTCCAAGAATATGTCCCCAGCCTCCACAGCGATGCATTGAATCATTAGGATTGACGAGCAAACAGTTGGATCCTGTACCGGCTATCAGGACAACACCTCCTGCACAAAGTTTGTCTGCTCGTAAAACAGTCCTAACTTTGGCATCTAAAGTAACAGGCTCACATATTCTTGCTTTTTTTAAAGCACAGATGTGAAAAGTTTGGCAACAGACTTAATGTAACAACTCTCAAAAGAAGATTCAAGATGCAAAAGGTGCAGCGCTTTCATTTGTAGTGGAAATCACTACATTGATTCAGTGTATGTTATGCGGCATACATGAACACCTGTGAACAAGGAATGAAGTTTAAGGCATGCAAGCATCGAAACAAAGACAAAAAAAAGGCAGACCATGACCTGCAGCTCATTCGTGGTACAATAGTTGACATGTGATTGTACATATTATCCAGCTGTAATGAAAAGTGAATAGAAATGGACAGAAATCTTGATGCACTTTATTAGTTCATTACATTATGTCAGTGAGTAATCATTAACTAAATATGCATGAATCTTCATGTTGAACCCTGATCACATCAGCTTCTCAAAAGCATTAATGTACTTGTGGTTGCAATAATAGAATTAGTGATGGTTGAAATATAACAATATCTGCCATTGACAACTGTCATTGAGAACTGTTTAGCACTAATGTCATGCTAATGTTTTAAACATCTCTGGCCTTTGTAGTGCCACAATGTTCTTTTCTTAAATATCAAGCACGAAATTCATAGCATCATCAAAAACTCAAATTTTTGCTCTTTGCCATGTTATGTTAAATGCTGTTTCATAACCACAGTAGTTACTGTATTTACACGATTGTAGGTTGGGGGGGGGGGTCGACTTACAATCGAAACCATAACATGGCGCCGCCAAAAATGCGAGACCAACGGGAGCTACAACGTAGTTACGATTTTGTTTGCTCTATGGCCCTACCCGTATCTTTTCGCTATCTCGCGTGTTTTTGCGCTTTTCGGAAGGGTTTTTCAACATTTTTTGAGAGTTTTACAGTGCACGCAACACTCAAGGGGGGGGGGGGGTCGATAGTTGATGGAAGCGCCGCTGTTCCTATTTGCGGTGGCACCCTCAGAACGGCTGCGCTTGAGGGGAGCATCGGTAGTTGATGGAAGAGCAGGCATCGCTCGAGGGTTTCTCTCTGCTTGTTGCGCTTAGCTTTCTTGACGAAAGGCATTGGTTTGACGCGTTCCACTTGACTGCCGGCTACGTGCTACTTCTATGCTTCCCCAGTCGTCATTAGTGCTCCAGGCCCACTAATCGTTCGGCACTCGTTCACAGCAGCGTTCAAGAGGGCTGCCATCCTTTGCACCGAAGAAACAAATCGCTGCGCAGCGGGCCGCAATTTCTATGTTTCTGAACGGGTGGTGCGAGAGTGGCGACTGCAGCGAAGCGAAATTTTCACTTGCGACGGCAAGTGAGAAATTTCCCACATGCCGAAGTCTGGACGCTTTCCGGAGCTGAAGGCCAAGCTTGCGGAGTACGTCGCTGATATGCGTGATCGGTCCCTGTCAGTCAAGTGCCACATGGTCATGTAATAAGCCCGGACATTCGCCTTTTAAGGCCCTGCTCCGCCGTGAGTACGAGTGGCTGGCGGCAGAATACCGCGAAATTACGCCAACCGGACCTGTAAAAAGAGCCTCCCTGACAGCTGCGTGTGGTTGGGTGCTTTCGGCGTGAGCTGCTGTTCCACAAGATCTCGTGGTGCGGTCGTTTGCCAAATGTGAAATTTCGCTGGACCACGACGCGCTGTGGGACCACGACGCGCTGTGGGACCACAGCAACGATGACGACGGCTGCACTAGTGAAGACGAGTAGTCCAGTGACCATGTCGGCTACTAATAAATTTTCGTTATCGAATGCGCCCTCGGGTATGTTCTATTTTTTTTTTTTCCTGTCACGCGATATGGGGGGGGGGGGATCGACTTATAATCGTGTAAATACGGTATGCTGAACTTGCGTACTCCACACTGAAGGAAGTAACATCTGAATTGTTAACTTCTGTGTCTTCATTACACATTAGGTAAGTGTTGCTGTGACAGCAATCAATATTGTGATGATAAAACAGGCTTGTCTTCAGGCAGCTGGGGGCACTAACCATTTGGTGAAACTGTCTTGAGTGCTCCAATGACATCGCTTTGTACCACTACTGATGATGCAATGTCAGGGTGCTCCTTCAAGATAAGTTCTTTTAGATCATTATTTGTTGTCTCTTGCTCACAGCCACTGAGACAAAGACTCTGAAAAGTTAAATGGATCAGTATTCACAATACAAGTAGCATACCACACACTGGCAGGCAGAGATAGTGCTCTGTTTCCAAAACTGATCTCAAACAAGCACATGCTCTTTACTATTGCAAGCAGGTGTTGCAGCCTTCCGAATGCATTCAAGGTCCTCATGTGCACTTGCAGCAAATATTAGAACATGGATTAGGGTGGCATCCAGGGAGGAGTATCAGTTGGCTACATTTATATGTGGACACATCTTGAAACAGCCACTTATGGAAATTGCATGCTCGTGCAAGTACAGCACATATTTTGATAACCTTGCTCTAAGAATAGCAGAGCCTTGACTATACACACAAACTTATACTAAAATGTTTAAGATGTCTTAGGTAATGCATAGTCAGCTACAGAAAAGTGAAATGGTCCGTTAAGCATTAAGGCACAAAAAAAGAAAGCATGTTTTCGCTGGATGTGAAGTAAGAAAAATCGCAATATGTACCGCATGTCATTTCTGCACATGTACCAGCAGGTGTGTGGACCATATAAAACCTTGCAGGGCCTGCAATCTATATCAACATTAATAGCTCAGTGAAATTTCACTGTTCTGCTTCATAATGCCCAATTTTTCCAGAAGAGTGGTTTTCACAAACCAGAATTTGATCATTGTATTCAATGTGTGACAGAAAATTGCATTGTTACATGCAGTTTATTTTTTGGATATCTTCAAAAGGTGATTATGCATTTCTGCACATGTACCAGCAGGTGTTTGGACCATATAAAACCTTGCAGGGCCTGCAATCTATATCAACATTAATAGCTCAGTGAAATTTCACTGTTCTGCTTCATAATGCCCAATTTTTCCAGAAGAATGGTTCTCACAAACCAGAATTTGATCATTGTATTCAATGTGTGACAGAAAATTGCATTGTTACATGCAGTTTATTTTTTTGATACCGTCAAAAGGTGATTATGCAAAACAGGGTAATGTTTAAAAGCAACATATCACATGTGGTATCACTATAAAGGTACTGTACTAGACCAAAATTGCAACTTACTAGTGATGCGAGGCAAACTTCGTGACTAAGACCAGCATTTTCCTTGGCAGCCAGAACAAGTTCATAGACACGTCTTTGGCATTCTGTCATTCCAACAAGCCAGTGGTTTACAGGGTGACCTTCCGACCATCCCAGGATTCGGCCGCTTTCGTCTACTACAACTGCTTTTGACAAAGTGGCTCCCCTGAAATGTCACGAGACAGAAGATACACAACAATCGACGATACATTTTCTGAAAGGTCACACGTTACACGACACATGCGTGGGAAGACGCCGCTGCATACAGCTCCGAAACGAGAAAAAAAATAATAAAAATAACGTACGTCGATTTTCAGGCAAGCTAACTGATTTGTGCCCAGCCAAAGGCTGCCTGCAAACCAATTCAAAGCGCAAGCAAAAAGAGTACATGTTGCTTGTTATTAAAGTGAGAAAGTAGAACACCTTGGCAAAATTGTACCTCTGCAACTTTAACTATTACTCAGCTCGGAAAGTTCGACGTGACGCCGCTGACGCACTAAACTTCCCGCGCTCGGGCTTCGCCGTGTAGTTTGAAGTAGGCGCAAACACACATGCCTCTTGGCTTCTGTTGAAGTTCGTTATCTGCACGATAACTGGCGACCACGAAAGATGGTCACAAAACTCAAGAAGCGCAATTGAGGCACGTGCGTACGCGGCAGTTCAAAAACGCGATTGTTATCTTGCCATGTGATGTTATGCATTCGCGCGCACAAGTGCTACCATTCCTGCATGCCGGAGCTAACTGGGAAATTGATGTGTAAAGAAAGAAAGAAAGAAAGAAAGACTTCGGCTTAACTTTAGTGCAGCTGTAAGAATCGTTGAGCTGCATGTAACGAAATTAGTAATCAATCGGCAATCAACCTACCCTTCGACGCCGCCGAACAGCTTCATCGTTCTTCGATGTAGCAAACAAAAAATTGGCAACGTGGTACGTGTATCCACAGGTGTCACACCGACTGTACTGCTTCAACACATATGGGATTTATAAAACGCACCAAGAAAAAAAAATTGTGGCAGGTAAAAAAAGCCCAAGTAGCTGCCTACTCACTAAAAAACCCGCCCCCCCGCCCTGGGAAATTGATGTGTAAAAAAAGAAAGAAAGAAAGACTTCGGCTTAACTTTAGTGCAGCTGTAAGAATCGTTGAGCTGTATGTAACGAAATTAGTAATCAATCGGCAATCAACCTACCCTTCGACGCCGCCGAACAGCTTCATCGTTCTTCGATGTAGCAAACAAAAAATTGGCAACGTGGTATGTGTATCCACAGGTGTCACACCGACTGTACTGCTTCAACATATACGGGATTTTATAAAACGCACCAAGAAAAAAAAAATCGTGGCAGGTAAAAAAAAAAAATCCAAGTAGCTGCCTACTCACTAAAAAACCCGCCCCCCGCCCCCTTTTTTTCTTTCTTTTTTTTTTTTTGGCGCAACGTGAGCCTTGCAAAGGGTGACACAAGAATGTGTATCACGTGTAGCTACCCATATATCATACCGCGTCGTTTCCTTTGCGCTATGCGATTCTTGGCATTACACCTTTACCGGCGCTATGCATGGCGCAGTGCCAGGGGATGTATCAGATACGTTGAACGGTCAACCAGCTGTTTTTCGTAGCAAAAAGGCATTTGCATTTTTAGTGTGCCACAGAAGCGCTGCCACTGCGCTCGAGGAGAGTACCATTACAGCCATTACTAGTACTACAGTGGCTAGAATATACTAGTACTGCGGCACGTGCGCAAGAAAACAAATCGTGTCCGATACAACGAGTATAAATAATTCTTTGAAATTATTACGCGTTTATTTACTGCATTTGTCGGCTTGCAGTAAATCGTTGCACACTTTTTACAGCATGTGAGCGTAATTCTTTCTGCTGTAGGCCCGTTATGAAATTACATAAACATTACGAAAACTGCGACTTCGGCACGCGCCCGCTGCGCGTGCACTGTTCAAACAACAACAGTCACAGGATCCTGAATATTTCGCTGCGCGTGTTCAAAAAAAGGTTTTGCGCTCAGCACTCCACTGTTCTTGCTCAAACTTTGCAGAACGGTCACATTTTGGCGTCGACTTCGTTTAGTATAACACTTGGCACAGTTAATTGTTAAGTTTCTAAGGAAAAAGTGGAAATTTGCCTCCATTTATGGGTATGCCAGCTGCTGCCGCGACGGCGCAAGCATAAACTTGTGTCGCCACCTGTCCTCATCTGCAGAAAGCGGCGTTTCAGGGAGCGCAGTCGCCTGTTCCAGGAGCGGGCAACACGCGGCAGCCCATATATTGACTCTATGCGGCAGCCCTCCCTCAAACGCTGCTTTCTACAGGTGATGGCAGGTGACGACACAAGACTGTGCCAGGGCCGGCTTTTCAGACGCCGTTTTTCCCATAGAAAAAAATAGTTTCTCATTTTTGTCTTTAAAAAAAAGCAACTAATCGTGTCAAGTGTTATACTAAACAAAATCGACGCCATAATGCGACCGTTCTGCAAAATTTGAGGAAGAACAGTGCAGCGTTGAGTGCAAAATCCTTTTTTGAACACGCGCAGCCAAAATAACTGCTCCATATAGAATGCATGGAGTGCAACGTACGAGTGTGCTGCGGCCTGGTGAAAAACTTCGGAGTGGACTGCTCCCATTATGCCCATTCTAAAACAATTGGTACGGATTAGAATAGACGTGTACAATGGGCATGCTATTCTTACTATAATACTATGGACATGCGAGGGACCTTGCATGTACTGTACACTCATCTACAGCTTTTTAGCACCCGCCACCACCATCTCAAGTGGTAAAAATTAGCCCGAAGTCCCCCACTACGGCGTGCCTCATAATCAGATTGTGGTTTTTGCGCGTAAAACCAGTAAAACTCAGAATTAAACAGTTGTTTTGCTGGTACGGATAGAAGCTCTCATATGCGTGCTTCCACTTAGGTGGGCCCTAGGGGCCGCCAGGGTAGCTAGGGTCCCGAGCCCCGGCTACAGCCTGAATTCTATGGCCTGAGCAAAGGAGCAAATGTTTCGCCTGAGCTGCACAGGTTTGATGAGCGTTTGATATTGGATGTTTGAGTGATCGTTTATTTTGTTATGTGTTACGTGCCTTTATCCTATGCATCCTTAGTACTGGCGTTCGAGGGCCTTCTTTTGGGTACGGAGCTAATCGATTAGCCATCGGTACGTACTCCCGTACAGCTAAGTTCGGCGGAGCTGCTCCTGAGCCTCCGCGCATCAGCAATCCGTGTTTCGGAGAGGAGAGGCACAAGCTATAGAACCATGTCGCTACTGAAGGCGCTTGTTTCAGCGACGTTCTTGCTAAGCTGCAGCTGTTTCGGTGAGTATTCAAACCGCCTAACTGCATTATATGCTCTCTATACATCTCGTGAACCAAACGCTGAATTTCGCATTCGGCTTATGTCGCACAGGTGCGAAACTCCAAGATTTCAGAAACCAGGTGCTGCAGACTACTGAAGTTTTTCATTTTTATATCGATAAAGATATGTTTGACGCATCAATAGGTACGCAATCGTGCTTCGTATGAAGAAGATTATTTTAAAAAGCTCACTTGGTGTAACGAGTGATCATGTGGCCTATCTTTATTATTCAACAGATAGCTATGGGCGCACAGAATTTAGAGCTGCTTTGTTAGGAAAGCCGGATCTACCAAAGTGGATGTTCCTACGGCAAACAGGCAATTCAAATAGGGCACTTTTGTACGGTTCGTATCAAGACAACGGAGAACTCAATATTGAGGTGAGTTGTGCGTTATTATTTATTATTGTGACAAGTGGTTAAATGTTCCTTTCTTATTTCTTCCTGATAACATTAAGGTCTTTGCCATCAACAAGTACAACTACAAAACATCTCTTCGTGTAATTAGTCTTCAAGTGGAAAAAAGACCTAGTGAGTTTATCATATATCCTATTTCAAATGACATACTGTGGCACGCTCATCTAATCAGCTAGGTGCAGCTCACTTGTTGAAGATATCGATTATGGTGATCTGTAATGTCGTATTTTCATTTCTCCCTTCCTCTCTTTATTTGGTTTTCAGGAGAAGCACTTTACGAGGTAGAGATGAAGTTCTTAAATCTTAATATTGAAGACCTCTTTGAGGGTGACTGGCTGTCCGACTTGGAAGAAATTTTTCGAGATCACTTATGGAAAGAAAGCCCAGTAATCTATGTGACAAAAGTGGCTTCAGTGGTGGACATTGGTGGCAGGGTACCTGTAAATCCAAAGGACAAGGAAGGGTAAGCCTGCAGTGAAGTTAATAGAAGGGCCTTAAGTTATGCTTGTACAGTTAGGAAGAGAACCTGTAATGCAATTTCTGAGCACTGAACCATGCATCCTTTTTTTTAAAGGTATGCTACTGCAACCTACCAAGGCTTTGTCTGTGCAATTGGAATAATAACGAATAGAACTCGAGAGAGTTGGATTCCATTCATTGAGGCTAAAAGAAGCACAACAGACAAAGAATGCAGGATGAGCACTGACTGCAGCTGTTTATTCTGGAAAAAAAATTGTCTATATCTTGCAAAAAAAAAAAAGTCCAAAGGAAATTTTTGTTGGCATCCTCTCAAGAAGCTTTCTTTTGAATTTTTTTGTTGCAACATAGATACAAATTTCAATTTTTCGTGGCATAACTTGTTGAAAGTCAGCATTTTCCTTGTGTGTTTGTAGTCCTTTGCTCTTTTTCTATTGTGCTGTTAACCACAGTAACCAGGTAACGAGATCCTGAATAACAGAATTGAGTCTGAAATGTTGAAATTAGGCAGAAATGAGGCTATTGCATGGCACAAAAAAATTGTTTAGATCCCATGCAGTGTGAAAATCAGTGTTTGTGAAGGTTTTATGAGCCAGTAAGTCAGAATGGTGCATTACAACAGGAGGCGCGCTGCAGATATTTCAGTGATGAATGCGTCCCTTAACCACCTTAGTGGAACTTGCTGAGAAAACCGAACTTTTATTCAACATTAAAATGTGTTGAATCACAAGACATCACATGCTTGACCTTGCAGGAATGCACAGCAAATTTCAGCGACAAACACGTCCCATAACATCCATCTTCATCATCAGCTAGAAGATGTGCATGCTCACAAAGCACTGGTTTTCATGAGGGAATTTCGTAAATGTGATTGATTTTGTCTCTTTAGGCATATGGCTGTGCTGGAGGAACTGTGTTATAAACCAATCATTGGAAATTTAATTTCATCATATACATAGACAAGGTGTTTTTACGAACACCAAGTAATATTTAAAAATAGCCGTTTTTAAACGAAAAGACAGTTCCTTCAGAGACATGCCATCAGTGATGGCAATGGTGAAGTGACGAATGATACATGGTAATTAGTTCTTGATTAACTAGAGCACAATAATTAACTTTGATACTTTTAATTTCAGTGGCTCATCATAATTAGGAAGTTGAAACGAGCTCTCCGTACGAGCCACATCAACTTTTGGATCTGGAAAAATGCATTACTTGCAGAATTGTGTCATGACAAAATTCGGTTATCGCAGTGCGTGAAACCGAAACTGGGAGGCTGCAGCGAGTGTAAAGCCACACCCCCTCGAGGTGACATTCTGCTTATGTCGCTGAGCAGTGGCCAGCCAATGTGATGTGACAGCTAGGAGCACAGAGCCTAGCTTGCTGGCTGCCCGATGCTGGATGACGTAAGAAGAATGCCACTTTGATGGGTGTGGCTTTGCGCTCACTGCAGCCTCCCAGTTCGAATTTCGTGTGCTCTGATAGCCGAATTTTGTTGTGCCACAATTTCACAAGGAATCACATTTTTCTAGGTCTGAAAGTTCATATGACTTGAGAAAACCAGCAAACGGAGAGTTCGCTTCAATTTCCCAATTATGATGAGCCCGCTGAAACTAAAAGCCTAAAAGTTAATTTTAAAAAATTAGCGACTAATTAACATGTATTACTCGTCACCTCATTGTTGCCACTACTGACAGCATGTCTGCGAAGGAAATACGTAGCTGGGGGACAGAACTGAGGTAATGTTAAGTGCTGCATGACTAGTCATGCAGCACTTATTTGTATTTCGCTGACTTTCTTTCAGGTTTGGAGAAACTTTTATGTAGCAATAGAAAGCTGGATTGGGAATCTTTCAGGATATTCTACAATTTTCTCATCGGCACTTTTGCTGTTTATAATATTTGAGAAGTTGATTAATTAATAACTAATTATGTAATTTGTCAATATAAGAAAAAAACAGCCCGACTTGCTCCAAGTGATGGCAAACCTCATTACCTTGGTTCTGTCCTGCTACATAGCAGTTGCATGTTTAAAAATTTTGGCACATGTGGAACACATGGTGTGTGTGCATGTGTACATGTTCGTGTCAAGATCACCCTCAAGGTCACATAATCTTGTATGCTATGGGGGTTATTAGATTTGAACGTTACACAACTCGCACAGTCTTTAATAGACTATCTATTTGTAAACAGAGGGATTAAAAATTCTGCGTCTATGCAGCTGCTTTGTCTCGAAAAGAGTAAATCACTGATCTATGGGTATGTTATGATATTTGATGTAAAGCAATATGTACAAAATAATTGATCCTGTGTTTGCGTGGGCTCTGTTTGTGTTGAAAGATTACATTAAGCAAACACTACTAACTTGCTCGGCAATGAATCCTTCCTCCCTTAGGCTTATGGATTAAATTGTTTACCCATTGGTGATCATTCTATTGAATATTTTTCTGCATGTTGTTAGTGCTTTAATCTAGGCACTGCTGTCATGAAAAGGGCAAAAAAGAAAAGTGATGTTATGCAGCTCATCAGCAATTTGTGCTTCAGGATTACCGAATATTTCCTTCAAAAGTATCATTGATAACACTGCTAATCTCCGAAAACAGAATATTATCAAAGAAGCATTCATGTGTCATGTAGGGCATGACTCTTTCAGCATAGTGGTACGCATTGGAGGGACGACCAACTTTTCTCAGGAGCTGCGCACTCTAGAAGTTGAAGCCAATCAACTGCGAAACAGGGTCTCTTGTCCACGTGACTACAAACGAACATCTGCTGAGTACCGTTTTCGAAGTAGGAGCTTTCTGCCTGACTGGTGTGGATTCCGGCTAATCACGGTGAGTAATCTTAACATAGCTTTAAATGTGTCCCACTGAGCAGTTGCATTTAGAGCCTAAGAAAGGTCTTGGGAGATAATGTAACTGTCTCCATGGTATGCGAACTGAAAGGGAAAAAAAGACCTATTCTAGAACAAAAGAACATCAGCTCAGCATTTATGAAAGGTAAAATTTCTCCTTCCTCTCCCATCACTTTTAATCTTTAATGAAGTTGGCACTTTAATCTTTTGTGGTGGTGCAGTGGCTGTGGCGTTTTGCTGCTGAGCACGAGTGTCACGCATGGGGAAGGTAGAACTTCACCCCCATCCACTTTTCAAAATCCTCTAAGGGGATTGGAGAGAAAATGGGTGTGGAGGGAGCGCATTGGCTCCCTTCAGGTGTAATTTTTCCTTCTGATATTTTCTTGCTGTAACTCCTTCACAAAATGTTATTGCCTTGCTTTAGCCCCCTCATAGAGCACATGAGCTCACTACTAAGCTCACCAGTACTTTCTAATGCGGACATTAGCCCGCTAGAATGCGATGTGAGAGCTTTGAATGTACACTGTGTTGCACATCCACCAAACCTTGGGTTGCAAGATCTGTGCATGAAGATTCACATTTTTTGGGAGTTTGTTAACTCCTTCACAGACTTAGCTTCATGAAACCTCGCCTCAGCTGGTTCAGGCAATTTCAAAAGGAAGGAAATCTTGCCCTCAGGCAGTTCTGTAGAATGAGATGCAAACTGATGGAGTTCTCACTCCTGTCCTTATCCAGTAATTTTACCGCAATGGTGCTATTCTGCTTCATGCTTTTATTTCATGAAGACAGTGACCCAGGAGCAAAGGTGAATGGGTATAGAAAGAAACTACAGAATTTTAATTTCTATTTCATGCTAAGGCTTATGCTTCTTGCCTTTGATGCAGAAGAGCTAATATTGAAGGCTGTAAAACAGCGTTACTGGCTCTGCCATGATTTTTCTTGTTATCGGAGCAATGCAACAACTAATGCAAAAGAAATAATTGAGGTTGGAGATCCAAGCATCGTGAAAAGCCAGGTGAAACTGCGCTATAATGAAAATTCATGTTGACACTGGAGGATTTCTATTCTTAGTGCTACTGTCTAGTTATAAACATGGCACACATTTCACCTACGCAATCTGCTTTCCAGCAAAACTGTGGGATAGTGACATGAGTGAAGTTATTGACAAGTACAGATAACGGCACCTATGTGCAAGTTCTATAAAGAGGATCTTAGTGCAAGTTGTCTCCAGCTTCAGAAGGATATGTTAATTGATGTAATGAAGAAATGTGATTTGTGCTTCTGCTACATATCAAGATGCGAGAGATAGTTTTTCAGAAAAAACAATGTTAACCTTAAAGGGTGCTCTTACCAATGGTAGTTAGGCTTCCTCGAATAGCACTGAAGATCCTGGTAACTTTCTGCACATCAGAAAGGGATTTCTCATGCCTTCGGAAGGTTAAGACTTGCCTGTTTTCATCAACGAGGCTGGAAGCATTAAATCATGCTACCTTACCTAACTGTCACAGAATAATGGCATGGCACATTGACCTATATGCTATGTTGTAGCTAGTGAGTTATTTAGCGAACAAGCAGTTCATAGAGAAAATGTGTTTCATGTTGCAAGTTTACGAAGATTGTGCTTTGTATGTAAACGAGTATGGATTGCAGTGCTTCAAGTTTGCTTAAGGTGATTTCATGCAAAACCGTTTTGTTAGAGTGAATTCTGTACAGCGGACCCTCATTTTTATTAAGGATATAATTTACGGGCTATGTCTTCTCCGTTGTGCATGCATTTCTTGCTCAAGTTCTTTATCAGGGCGCCACATTTATTTTTAATGGGCATGCTGTCATCTGCATAAGATATTAAAAAGAAATTAGCTTCTGTACTCTGCTGGGAGAGGAGTCATTGCAACTCCTAGCCTAAAGCTGTTTAGCTTTAGTAAGCTCGCAACAACTGGCACATTTATGCAGCTTTGCATTGCCAATGGCCACTGTACTGAAGGCTGGAAATGTGAATTGGGATTTTTATGTTTTGCAAGTGTCGCATAAAAAAATAAGACCATAATAAACTGCAGTGATTATGTGGGAATAAAGTAAAAAGTACATGTGCACCTTCAGCACACCTGTGCAGCACATCTATTAGCACCCCTCTGGCAAAATTAAATGACCACATTGCTTATAGCTGAGCACAAGGCTGGTAATTGGGCTTTGATTTCTGGGAGCTTTTCTGCTCCCACGGGGACATATTGTAAGAGTTCGCACACAACAAGTTCCTTATGCATGTTGTAGAACCCTACACTACGTACAGCATCTCTCGTAGCTCTGGTAGCTCTTGCAGCTGAGGGATAAATTAGTTTGGCAGATTCATGTTTCAAAATTTCATCCATATTTCTTACTGTTTTGGTCATTGTGGTTGATTACTTTCAAAGAAAATGAAATCCAGTCTTCTCCTTTTTGGATTCTGCTACCATGGCATTGAGCCTGTAAAGTCTGGGTGAAGTCATGCATTTCACAGCAGTTTGTAGATATATTTTTATGCGTAAGTCCACAAGAGTCTTTGTTTACTTTCAAATGTAATCTAGCTGCTTTAGGTATGCTTTATATAATTGTTTTTCTTGATAAACAATTATATAAAGGCTACAATTTCTTTGGCACCTGTGTGCTGCCGATATCACTGAAGTTCACCCTTTTGATAATTCGTGGTAGCATTCTTGCTAGAGGCAAAAGGTCTTTTTCTCTGCTCCTTTCAAGGATAAAAAGTAAGATAGAAGTTCAGTGTGGAGCACTGAAAGGTCTCCAAAGGAGACATGCTGTGGTATTGAAATGTAACCACGTAGTGGGCAAAGCAAGCACCTCTCCTCTGAATAAAAGTGCCATTACCTGTGCAGAGAGTTGCAGATTCAGTGGAGTAGCAATATAAGAATATGACAGCTAACTCTTTGGTATAGAGAAGGGACACTTTGGTGGTTGCAAATCAGCTGTATGCAATTCCGGCTGCTACCCTCTGTGGTAGCCCTGTGGCTATGGCATTGTGTTGCTCAGCTTGAGGTCATGGATTTGATCCCGGATGCAGGGGCCGCATTTCGTTGGGAAAAAATGCAAAAATGCTTATGTACTTAGATTTAGGTGCATGTTGCTGAATTTCAGATGGTCGAAATTAATCCGAAGTTTCCTGCTACAGCTTGTAAGATCCCAGAATTAAATTTTTTTTTAAACTCTAGCTGCTATGTGAACCAGCAAGCTTGCATCAATCTTGCCTCGGCTCCTTTTGGCACTAAGACCTCTTTGCATTGTTCGTCAATTCATCCTTGGTGCAGCTGCCGGAGCAGCTAGATGGTGAAGGAATGATGCAGCACCAAGATGCTGCCTTCTCACCCATCCCACTAGAAGAGGACAGCTATAATCCACCCGACATGGGCCACCTGCCCCGGAGGGACTTGCTGGCAGATTTTCTGCTCTCTCTACTACTGCCAGGTTTTGTCACAGCTATGCTGCTCAGCACACTCACCTGCTTCATGTGCTGCCAGCACGAGTGAGTGTATGTTCTTACCTACAGCGACCATGGAGTGACAAGCGTATCGTTTGGTCAAACTATGACTCTGGTCTGCCGTAGTTGTATCTTGATGGGAGCAGAATACAAAAACACTCATGTACTGAGCTTTGAGTGCCTGTTAAAGAGTCCCAGATGGCCAAAATTATTCTCTTCTATAGCGTGTCCCATTGCCTCTGTGTTTCTTTGGGACATTGGACCCAATCAACTAATAATCAGTCACAAACAATCATTGACAGACGTGTAGCTTGCATGTGAACCCAGAAAGGCTCAAGATACCACTTCACAATTGGTTCTCTGTTTTGACCCCCATTTTTCTTGCCCTTATTTTCAGAGAGGATGTCCCGAGGTGAGGAAGCTGCTGCTTCTACATGACTGTTGTGTTGTCCCTTCCCTCCGTGGCTGACATCCTGTGCAGTACGCAGGTGGAACAGCACAGCTCCATTGAGCGCGCCACCAATGCCCTGCGCCAAATGGCCACAAAGCGTAATCTCTCCTCGGCAGCCTCATCTCGAGTCCATTCCCGTGCTGGCAGCCCCCTTGATGCTTCACTTCCTCGGCCGTGCGTAACCCCTAGCTCTTCCAAGTCTTTTTGGGGGACCATTCTGACATATTAGGGCTGGGAATTTGATTGATAAACCATGCAATTAAGCATGGCACTTAATTTGCAATTGACTTTTATTGATTATTCGGGATGTGCCGTAAGGAAAGAAATCACAACTTAACATTCGGGCAGCTTTATTTGCTACAGTGTCTGTGGCGTTCTGCTGCCAAGGCATGAAGTTGGTTTCCAACTGTGGTGGCCCCATTCCTGTGGGTGAGGAATACAATAATGTGCACTAAGCTTCTGGTTCACATTCAAGAATTCCCCAGGCGGTAAAATTAATCCAGGAGCTCCCACCCGCCTAGCAGTTCTCATGGCCAAGGTGTGACCCTGAAGAATGCCATAAGAGAAGGGTTTCACAGTGTCTGAGCAATGCAGTCATGTGGAAAAAACTTGACCAGACCATGTGTAAAAGATAAGTGTGTTCCTTAAGTTACGTAATAGTGAGTCTGTACATAAGCAGTGCCCTCTGGGACGGCTTACAAAGTATAGTATGTACAAAATATAATACAGCTATACAACTTCTGAATCAGCAAACATTTCTTTTAAAAAGACTTTGTCCTCAAAATTCTTGCCCCTCGCCGGTAATTGGCTTCAGCAATCTAAGTCACAACAGCTATAGTTTAAATTTATAGCCTCCTGCCTTAACAAGTTTTCTAACTGCCCATACTAAAAAAGAAAAGAGAGAGCTTCGAATATGGAAGGAGCTTACAACCTCTCCATGGTTTACGGACTTTAAAATCCTGCAGGAAAACCACTAAAAGTAGGAGGGTAGTCGGCACCTCTGTACTTTGGAGCATCACTTTTTTGTTGAAGCATTTTTCCTACATCCGTGGTAGAACATTAAAAGCTTAAAAGAAGTGTAACATAATTAAGTGCAGAGAAACCATATAGGAAGATCGCCAACATGCTCTGGTTTTAACCAATAGTCCGAGGCACCATAGATCATGTCAACTTCCTTTACAGCAATGTTGAAAGGTGTTGCTGTGTGATGGTGCAGTGAACACCAGTGTCTTTTATTCACTGGTGCCGACCAATGTCTTGATTTCTTGGACAGATTAAAATAATAGATGCTTCAATATCAGTGCTGCAGCAAGCACTGAAACCATCTGCCGCCACCGCTCTGTACGGCGGACAGAAGGAAAGCAGTAGCCAAATTTCTGTTGTAGGGCACCATTAAAGCACTCCTGAATTTGGAAATGTTGTATACAGTTATTGACAAGGAAGGTCAGCAACTTTGACAATCAGTAACAGTGAGTGTTGGGTGCAATTAAAAATTGTCTGGGTACAGTGAGCTAATCACAGTTTACAAGATCAATAGTGGGTAGGATGCCCGGCCAGGCTGCGGGAGGTGTGTGGTTCGATCTCCCCACCAGTTTATAAGATGGGTACAAGCAGACCCTCTGCCATGCTTCCGGCTTTCCAGGGGCAAGTCTCTTGGGAGAGGTTTGCATAGACCATTTTGCTTGGTGTGCAAGAACCAAGACAAATAAAACGCTTAAACAACTCAAAAGGAGATTGGGCCCACTCCCATGGTGGCCATTTGGCATCCCAATGCACCCATTAGGTGGGGATGCTGCAAGGTTGGGAACGCCCCTTTTCAAGTGTTGAGGACTCATAATGGCTGAGCACCTGGCCAGGAGCATGCTTGTACCTATTTTACCGGTAGGTATCCGGTGGCAGCTCTAGTCTGCCTCCCCTAGCCACGGTGTATGCTCTTCAACAAGACCATCATAGGACAAGGGGCACCCGAACACTACGTACATAATCTCTATAGGGCCCCCTTTTGAGATGCGAACTCATACAAGTAGTGGAGCACCAAGCCAGGGAATATCTCTAGCCATTAGAAAAACTGGTGTGTTTCCAGCACCACTGGTATTTTAATCCATTACATCCCACATATGAGGCCGAGGCTGTACCACTAGGTCATCGCTGTGGCATTAGGAGATCCCCCTACAGACCAGAGCTTTGGGACCTCCTCCTGTATATTTTGTTACTGTGTATATTTCCGAGAGTGAATGAATAAATGTTTCTTCTTAGCATATGCACCAAATTTCCCAGTTGAATATATTGAAATGCAGTGCTATCACTTCAAGGAGGAAATCTGATATGCACTGCCTGAATAGTTGTCAAACATTTTACCGTGATTGAGAAAAAGGTGCACAAAAGCGTACCTTTCTTTCTATTGCAATAAATAAATATAGGAGTTGTTGCCACTTGCAGTTTCTTTTGTAGGGTCTTTCCTTTGTGCAAGTGTGACCAACCTTTGGACAAAGGTCCCCCATTGAGAAACTTCATTGCACCTTAATATCATTCAGAAGGTAGCAGAATTGGCTTTATACCGTTGTTTTTCTGAAATGACATTTTTGCTGGCTTGTTCGTGTAGGTCTCGGCAAGGAACACTCAAGCTTCGGGCCCTCCCACCACCACCATACTCTGCTGCCCAGAATGATGCCTGATTCTGGAGATGAGCATGGTAGGAACCTAAGACAAGCTGGTCCACACTCATCCCCAGCTTGTCTTCTTTAGCCGAAGCCATTAGCAAACTTATGAAGTAGATCTTAGCTTTGACTGCACATAGCTGCATCTTTGGTACAAGTCCTTCATTGGCTATTGACATCTTGCGAGCTTCCACGGCAAGAGGTAAACATATAGGTATGTTCCATTTCTTACAACTCCAACCTTTCTTGTGCCAAGTCTGTGTGACCTTTAGCATACTGGTCCTTGAAGCTATGTCATAGCCTTTGCATTTCATTTATCTGGCAATTTAAACCAACTGTTCATTTTGTTTAGTGAATGATTTCGTTCTTGGGAAAATAGTTGTGAAGTCATGTGGGCCATGAAACTTGTATGTTGTAAAATCTGATCTTTTGTGGAAGTACGGACATTATATATACATTTGTAGAAACCTGGGCTTAGTACTTTGCATTGTGTAATTACTGTGAACTCATAGTGAGCATCAATATTATTTATGGAAGAAGCCAGTTTCTCATTATATGTCACTTGTTCACAATTATGTTAGCCCAGACGTGTTAAAAAAGGCTACCTTAAAGAAAACTTTCCTACAATATATTTGAGTTTTTCTTTAATTGAATAAAAGTGATGTACAAATTATTTCAATATACTTGACACTGCACAGAATGGAAACTGTGGAGAAGTTAGGATGGTATATTTATTGTGTCCAGGCATGACAAATGCACAAGGCTCTTTTCATGTGCATCACTATGTTTATCAGCCTTGTAATGTTAGTGTAGGGAGTGGACATTGAAGTCACTAAGAAATATTTGAGTCTTCATCAATGGGACTCACACTATATGAGAACAAAGAAAAACTGCGCAAAAAAGAACAAGACAGAGAAAGAACCACACGACACACTCTGTCTCGACTCTGTCTTGTTCTTTTTTGCGCAGTTTTTCTTTGTTCTCATAATGTCATACCAACTAGCCCCTCACCGTATGTTACTAGACTTCACCTCGCACTATAGTTGTGAAAAAAAGAAAAGGTAGCTTGCTTTTGAACTATGGCTGCCACTGCTCTTGAATGACCATTACCAACCGAATAATGTGGCAAATGCCATAAGAAGACCCCCTTCCCTCTCTCTATCTCGCCCTTTGGTACTGACACAAACAGCAAGACCAATTGTTTGCAAAGCCTTGTTCATCCCTTGCACACAAATATAAATGTCTTCAAAATTCAAATAACTTCCTAGTCAGTCAGTACCAAAACATGGCAGACCTTTTAGCCAGTAACAGCTGGAAATTCACCGACGTTGCATTCTGCGAAATTCTAGAGCTTTGAAATTGTGTGTCGGCCATGTTACTGCAGTTTCAGCTGGTTGTCATTTATTTATTTTATTTATAGATGTGTAAAACATGTTGGTGTGTTTTCCTTAATTTGTTCCTCATAATGTGTTTGAATTGGTCTTTCAGCACACTAAGACTTCAGTAAGTGGGCAGTAAAAAATGTTGATGACTATAAATGGCAGCGTTATAATTTTTATTTAGGCAACAAATGCACACAGCTTATAGTACTTACTTTGTGGTGT
This sequence comes from Dermacentor albipictus, assembly GCF_038994185.2. Classification (NCBI taxonomy): domain Eukaryota; kingdom Metazoa; phylum Arthropoda; class Arachnida; order Ixodida; family Ixodidae; genus Dermacentor; species Dermacentor albipictus. The sequence goes on from NC_091821.1 coordinate 246,631,743, forward strand.
TCCTGGTGTTATTCTTCTTTCTCAAATGCCGAGATATCAAATTTCATATAAAATTAATATATAACTAGGGTTTCCAACGATGCCAGTTTTTGTAGGGCTGTCTCAGCTCTTATTCAGGACTCCCTAGTCCGAACTTGGCCTTGCCATGACAGCCATTTGTGTTGGCGATTCTCAAATTGAATATTGTTGGACAGCAAGGATCACTCCGTGCACCTTCTGCGACATTCATGTTGCTTGTGACCGTGCAAACATTGTAAGCTATGCAGAGCCTTTTCAGTATATTTAACCTTGGCAGCAGTCCTTTAGTGGAGAGTGTATTCTTAATCATTAAATGTTTCCTGGAGATGACAAAAATGCATGCTGAAAGGGAGTGTTGCATGGCTTAGCCTAAATTGCCTCCCACATGGTCATGGCCAAAATCACATCGAGAGGCTTCCATTTTCTTCACACAATGCTAACCTATGCGACATATAATAAAAGCAATGGAAAATACATGTGAGACTGGCTTTTAGTTGTGGCTTGGCGTGCTCATGTGCATATAAGGAAGTCATGCCCATACTGCACATTAGTATTTTACCTAGCACTTTCCGACTTTGTAACACTCCATCAAAGGTGCTGCAAGTGGAGTGGTTTTGCATGGCTTCCAAGATAGCAGCACACTGCTCCGAGAGCCGCCTGCACAATGCTTGATGCAATGCTGTCATGGAAGCCATGAGTTTGGTATTTTACAGTCTTTAGTGGAACAGCTTGTTCACGAGCTGAGCTGGATCGCCAAAGCAAAGCCTGCTGCATAAAATTTTCAGCATCATATTTGTGGTTTGAGGTGAGAACAACGAAACACTCATTGGCACTTGCATATAGAGGCAGTGGTATGTGCACCACAGCACCGGAAACTTCCAAGAGGCCATTGGTGATATTGAAGGGTGCCATGCATGGACACCAGCTATTGCACAATTGCATTATGAAGAAAGATTGTGTTTTAAGTATCATGAACAGTAAGTAGCCAAGACAAGCGCAACTTCAAACAAAAAACCAAAAACAAATTCGTTAAAGTGCAAATTTTACTAGCTCATTTTTCATGTATTCTTGCCCCAAATTCTTTTCGAGTTGACAGTCCTATGCATAAGCGATATCTATTATGCAGTTGCTTGCCCCTGCAGGCGCTTCTGATGAGGAATATGCAATCTGAAAATGCATTTGCACATGGAGAGACTGAAAGGCTCTGAATGTTGCATACAACTGGCCAGAGGATGTCAACAAAGTAGGTGTGTTGATGCTTGTCACAATTAAAATGTGTACTAAAACTGTGATTGTTGTTCATTTCATGCTTGATTCAAGAGTTTGTTGCTCAAAGTTAAGCAGTTTGCTCACTACATGACCTTACTGTGACTGGGATCTGAAAGGAGCAGAAATCCACAATGTCTGTTGCTGTCAGCTGGCCACTCCAAATCAGTCGAACACTCAACTATTCCTGTAGATGCTCTTCCAAGTTCGAGATGTCCTGCTGCTGCAGGCACTGTGTGAGCCATCACTGAATGAGCTTGGAATAGCTTAGTTGAAGAGGATAAGGATGGTTCTACATTTCTCATAGTAAACTTGTCACATTAAGGTACCTCATTTTGCTTTTGTCTGTGGATTTGTTGCATTGATCAATGAGAGGTTTTGCTGTTCTTTTGCTGGATCTCGATAAGTTGCATAGCATTGTAAAGTCTTAACCCTTTGAGGGTCTATTTTTTTCGCCATATGTGACTGCCCAGGGTTGATTTTTTTTTATTGCAGATTCCAATTTTTCTGAGGGACCTATTTCGAAAAAAAATTACAGTAATTGTTCTTGGGTGACTGTAAAGTGAGAAAAAAAATATATTGCATTGGTATATATGTACTGTTTATTCATGAATAACAATAAAAAAAGGAAATAAACTTATAAGAATTAAAAATTTGATGCATTGTTATACACAGAAGGCTTAGAAAATGTGCACACAAGAATATTTCCCAAGTGTCAAGTATTCCTGCTCTTACACTAATATTTACGTCCATAGCGTAATCAAACTGCGTAGGTGAGCGCACTCAAGGAAACTGGTTGTGTGCTCTTTAAAAAAGCAAAACGTGCGACAAACTTCCGCTAATCTTCATCTTATCGCCAACCAGAGGCAATTAGTTTTTGAGAGTCCAAAAAGAAAAAATGGAAACGCATGCACGGTGGCATCTTATGTGCACCCCTGCGAGCACTAAACGAGCGAGAAACAGGCAGTCACCCTTTGAGCGATTAGTAACGAGATAGTCATAAGTTTTGCTAGCGCAAGAAGCCGAAACTGCTCGCGGAACAAAACCCAAACCGCCGCCCGCGCGTGCGCCAATGCGCAAGCGGTAGTATATAGATGTGCCAGGGCAAACTAGCTCCAAAACAAACCGTGCAACAAAAACTGAGAAAGGGAGGCGCGAGAAAAGAAATTCCCTGTATTCCCACATAGTGGCAGCTCAGGCCAGAGAAAGTTAGGAAATTGGCGCGCATTTTAAACGTACAGATGGCGCTGTAAATATACGGCATCGACCATTTTGTACTTTTTCGCGGCTCCGTATATTTAAGTCATTGACCCTGAAAGGGTTAAATTGATACAGTCTAGCACTATTAGCGGTCATTTTCAGTCTTTCATGAAATGTTACCAACAGCACTTTCTGGATATATGTATATAATAGTAGTTGTGTTCGACTTCATTGCCACCATCACGATCACGTAAATTACAGCTACCTTATTTTTATCATTGTGCATTTGCATGGCATTTGTCCGTTTTATTTGATTTTGCTTCTGCCTTGCAGCAGAAGCAGAGTAAGCAGCAAAGCATTGAGACAGCATTTGGACAGTTTTCCTCATGTGCATTAAGAATGCCAGGATGTGCTAGATGACACAAACTCCTTTGCCTTTCCTATAGAGCTCCTCTTGTGTACTGCAAACATTTTCTTAAACTGAGCTTTACGGGTGTATCTTTGCAGCACACAACAGACCTCCGTTTCTATAGTATCAGTGACCAGTATGAACCTGCTTAGACTTAGTTCTGTGAAGGACTGAAGCAAGCTATTTTCCCCTGAATTAGCTGTACTAAGTTTCAGAAGAAATAAGAGTTTTATAGATTAGTAGATGAGGTCTGGTGCAACAGTCTGCGTGTGCCACCAGTCTGGAATGGAAATGAGTAATACAGGGCTTGCTGTAAAACTGCGATGTGTCTTGCAACATTTTTGAAGCTAATATGTCCATCACAACGTAGTTATATTACAGCAAGTAATTTCAGCTAGCCTCTTCATGCTGTACCGTTCACTTCACAGGAAAATTGCAGCATGCAGAAATTTGGGAGAAGTTCATCCATAGCAAGAATGTTCACAAGATGTTTGCAAGTTTGCCGAAATAAAGGTGTCTTACCCTTTGTTACAAGTTGTACATAAATGTTTATTGCAGAGGAACAGCATACATAGTTCAACACTAGGCACTAGTTATTTTGACCAGTGTTCTAAAAGTGCTTTACAGCAGTCTTCAGTACTAGTTGCAAATAATGCAATGCATATTTTTTCAGGGGGATGGGGGAAAGGGTTGGCGGACTGTGTGTCGAAGTGATCCACATGAACCTCTTCTGCACCCAGGCAACTTTCTTTAAGGGTCCAGCCTGGTTTTATCCTGAAAATGCCACTATCCTAAAATCATGCACTCTTTGGACACACATCAAATAAATATAAAGACATGGACATGGCTATTTACAAATATTCATGAGATAAACATGTAAAGAACCGTAGGTTTGTTCTGTGCACACACAAATTGAAAGTGCTGTTTCAGATTTGAAATGGGCAGCACACCCAGAACATTGAGTACGGTCATTGTGAAACAGTTGAAAAAGCACTTAAGAGGAAGCTTTAGCTCGGGCCTAACTCCAATGTGGCCTATTCAAATACATGTAAAATGCAAAAACGCTTATGTGAGATAACCCCTGGACTGATTTTAATGAAATTTGTTGCATTTGAGAGAAAGCTAAATTCTAGCGACTGCTGGAAGCGAAATTTCGATTTAGGGCCTGGATTTTGTTGAAAGCATTTTCAAGAATTCGAAAGTAAAAAAACAAATGGAAGCACGAAGTTTACACATTAATAGCTCTCCATCAAGAACAGCTATCACGGTTCAGCAAATAGAATTCATTAGATCATTAAAAGTGGACAAATTTGATGTGTCACTTTATATAGTAAGTGAATTTGTTACGTTGTGTACAAGGGTTCTGCAAAAGCTTTATTTCCATATTGCTAAATTTTTCGAGATTCATGTGTAACATACTAATATTGTCCGCTTTAGATATACCATTAGATGCAATTTACAGAATTGTGGTATCATTTGTCCTTGCTGAGTTACAGAGTTATAAACTCGATAGTTTTGTTTTCTGAAAATGTGCAGATTTTGCCATTTTTAGTAAAAAATTGACAACCTAAATGAAGATTCGAGACCAACAGCGACTAGAACTTAAGTTTCTTAAGTGGTTGCCTAGAAAAACAAATTCTCCTTTAAATACACGTAAGATACAAGCACCCAAGCGAAAGCTTCCTCCCAAGTTCCTATTATGCTACATGATAATGTCTGTTGATGTGTAATATGTAACCTTGCCTTCGTACAACTTCTTGTCACGAATGGCAAGTACAGCAATCTAAGGTCTTGCAAAATAATATATGCCCTGGTGACCAGCTATGCATTACAGGAGCCTAGACAATCCTGGCTAGAGAACAGTGCACAGCCCACAGCTGGTCTTCCTCACCTCCAGCAGAGCTTGTAATAGAAATCACAGCAGCAGTCATCACAAAGCAACTGTGAAAACATACCACAGTATATGCAGTTGGACATGAATATAACAAATTACATAATGAAAATTCAAAAAAAAAATTTGGTCGGTTATGTTTTATTTCAAGAAGTATTCTACTGCTACAACAACCTAAAATGCAAGATCTGAGACAATATCAGTTATGGCAAAATCAGTAACTGTTCACTCGCAGCTCTTAATATGTATTCTGGTCGTGAAAATGTAAAATACTTCGATAGAGCAACTGTGTCCAGTTTCTCAATCAAGGCACAATTAAATATGTGCACAGCTTGGCCAGAGACTTGGCTGCCTCGCAGTTGGCAAGCCAACATGCCGATCCCACATGATCACACCGACTCCTTGGTTGGTTGTAACAATCGTGAAAAGTACGATTCTGTAATTCAGCATTCCTCACATGCCACGCATCAGCAGTGCAAGCTGCCGACGGGCCGTTAAAATTGTGCCATAGGAAGCATCATGTTGAAGTTTCTATTGCAAAGACTCGATTGCAGTTTTGCTATAAATGTGTATGCTTATAACAAATATAGGATATAACGAAGGTGTTTGTGTTCTTTATAGCGAGGTTTGACTGCACTGCCTTTTTGGTTATGCGAACTTTTGTATATGGCAACCAGACTTCACTGGCCCATGTTGTGAAGATGAAACTCTTGCCTATGCATTTAACTACGTGCAGGGCTTTCCCCCACCCCAATCACATTTTGTGCAAAATGCACATATTAGAGTGGGTTGCAGCATAGAAATGTGCTGCTATGTGTAATTGACACACCAGAATTAATGCACAGCAATTTTTTTTTTTTTGGAACAACATTTGGAATGCCAAGGTTGAGTGTGCTGTCCTGCAGCACATGGTGACAAAGCCAGAGTATGACACTAGGCTCTACTACAAGTCTCAAATAGAGAAAGAATGGAGATAGAGGAGCTAGAATTGTGAACTCATGTCTGAGCATTGGTGCATTTAAATGGAAACCTTGTCTGGTATACTTCGGCACTATGCAGGATGGCATGAAAACATTGGACATGGGTAGCTTTGCCAGATTACTATGGTGTAGTGATGAGGTGGGAGACAGATTGCAAGTTCCAAAGTACAAAAAACAAACACAGAAGATACAGCGGCACATTGCGGGTTAAGCAGTGGCAACTTGGGGATAGAGCACAGGGGCCTTGTTTATTTGTGTACAGCTTGTGCACTGCTGTATAGACGTGCAGTAGCAATGTGCATCAATGTGCGAACAGATTTTTATTTTGGCAATATCTTCATGAACTTTGCTGAAGTGTTAACTTCAGTGAATAAATTGTAATAACTGTACCATCTGTATACCTACGCTAATGCTTCAGAGCACATTTATGCTTCAGTACGAACCATTGTGCACATTTCGTGAAGATAGCCTTCTGTTCTTGGAGTTTTCTTAATATTTATCGTTAAAAAAAAATTGTCAAGTGTATGCCTCACCAACCAGCTACATGTTTCTAAATCCACTTGCAAAACATCCCATTGTACAGAAAAAAAAGATGGAGGACCTTCATGCTTTTTCAAATGCTCAAAACATAAAACAAAATTAATGTTCTAGCAGAGTCTTCGTACTTAAAAAAAAATAATTGCATATAACAGGCATTTCTCATACAGAAGCTAGCATTACCCTTGAGCTCAAATGTGAACGATGATGTGGCGAGGAGTAATACAGCATAAATATTTTGTGGAACTATTATGCACCACACAGTAAACCAGACATGAGAGAAATAGGTCTGAAGGTAAATTCAGCTTTTACATGCTAACAACAGCACTCGCTGTGCAACGTCGACTGTGTGAGCAACTGTACTCCATGCAAATTTGACTTGCGTTTGACAATTTTGTTGCTGAAAAAACTATTAGCAAGTTGCCAGTGTTGCCACAGGTCCCTTGCTTTGCTCACAGCAGCACACAGCAATGGGAAGACACCACAGATCAAAGATGAAAGCAGCAGCTACGAGGTCTAGTGAGCAGATTTACTTTGCCATACCATAAGCATGGTGGATGGCGCTTACTGCAGTGTCGATAGATGGCACTTTATACCCAGCAGGGGATAAATATCAATTACATTGAAGCTAGCCTGTCCTCAATCAGCCAGAGTATGGGATGCAATGGCACTACAGCGTTTGTTTGGTGCGCAGCATCTGGCCACATTCAGTACACACAACCTCCATTACAATGAAAACATACAGGCATATCACAGCTAAAGTGCTTGCCGCGTGCCAGCAAAGTTTTGGGAAGCCGGTACATTGTCCATAAGGCTCGTCTGTGTGTATGCCTGTTATTTGACCAGGAGAGGGCTGCGGTTAATGACAGAGGCAGTTCAGCTCGGTCTATACATACCTAAATGCAAATGTTGAGATCACGCTGTGTTTAGCACACAAGCAGGTGCCATGCTATCGCACTTGCCTTCAGAGAAGGTCTAGTGAAAGTGAAGCCCATTACTGCCGATGATGTGCATGCATGTGTAATAGTGTGTGTGTCTCGCCTCTGGTGGTGGCAGGCCCACAAACAGGTATGCAGGATTGTCAAACACCTGAGGATGGGTGTTATGCGGTTCATGTGGAGCACAGCAACCCGTGCTGTGGACTGGGGGAAAAGGCAAGGCAGGAAAGTTTGAATGTATAAACAGGGATGGGAAGACAAAGCATGCCTATCACTGGTATTCATCATAAATGCCAGTGAGGTCATTGCCGACCTGATCTCCCAGTGTAGCTGGCTGGCACTGGGCCGTTGTGCAGTGCAAACCGCCAGCACATGGGCAAAGCAGCGTGTAGGTGGCACTGTTCTTCTGCTGGACACCTCCATTGTATGGGTACCAGAGGGTGCGGTTCTCGGGCACATTGTAGGGTCGGCATGTGTCGCCGATCTGGCCCAGCTTCCGGCATTGTGGCACACTGTAGCGCTGCATTCCTGCAATTTGACACAAGTCTTGAGTCGGTATGTGTGCATGGGACAGTGACGGCAAAGAAACTCGCGAGATAGTGTGGCATGGTTAAATTGTCAACACTGAAGAATTCACCCATCCTCGAGTTTGTTGCCGTTTTTTTTGGACTGTTGGAAGATTTGAACAAGTTCATATATATTGGCTCGTGCAGGGATCAGTACACGTCAAAGATACAATTTGGTTGTCACAGTAGTCTGGGAGCATTCAAGGGGCCCCTCACCAGGTTTGGCCATTGTAAACAAGTGTGGTGCGTTGATCACGTGGTGACAATCATGTATCTAAAGTATCAAACAGGGACACAGTCGCAAGAACAGTAGAAATTTCTAACGGAAGACTGCGTGCCCTTCCTCGCTAGGCAACCTCGTTTCCAATCGGAGAGTCAAGTTCACGTGCACAAATGCGTCTACGTAAGGTGTACTGTTTTGCCTGCAGCCTCACCGGCAGTATGTCATTTTGGCAACTCAACATTTCCCAGTCTCCTCTAATAATGAACAAATTTGAAAAATGCTTGCGATAGAATGCTCCCTAGACGCCGTGCCCAACAACTTTCAGTGTATATAACACAAATTTGTGATGTGGCCTGGTGAGAGGCCTTAAAACTTGGCTTGCAAGCCCATTTCAAATTCAGAGAGAGAAAAAGAACCTACGTAATTCTGTACAATTGTACTCTACTTATGGTTTTTTAGCAGAAACTATAAATGTGGTATTTTTAGAGCAGTACACCCTAGTATTTTGGGAAGGTGTGCACAGATAGTGCAGAATGTTGGAAGTTTCGCCCGAAGGCAATTAAAGCATTGAAAAATAGTGTATATGGTTTCAGGCAAAGGGAGGTTTTAAAGAAGTTTTGGAGTGGAGATGTATTGAAAGCGAAGCCAGGCCACCACCATCTTACTCGGGGCACGAAGAGACATCAGGGAATAGTGGAATAGAGGAAGCACCTTCTTTTCCCCTGCATGTTTCCGATGACTAATTTCGCTGTAGAAATCCTATTAAATGAATATCTTTGTTTCACCGGTTCTAGGAGGAGAAACCTTAATGCTGTGGCACATTTTTTTCTAAAGAGTTCGTGACATCAATACTTTGGCAAATATAATATTTTAGCTACAAGCAATGCACTTTTATTTTCCAATTACCCTAGCGTTCACATTTGTAAAACAAAGGCACTTGCTAAGTTGCGAGCGGACTGTAGCCTGCGGGCCACTCTAGGTGAAGTCGGGGCAAGCGCTGGCTTCAGAATTTAAAACCTCCTTGGTTTAAGGTTACAACGCTCGAGCTCCTCGGACGGTGTTCTCTACGCATCACGCAAAACTGAAATGCAAAACAGCGCCTTGCTATTCGACAACGTTGGCGCGCTGGGTAACGCCGGCAGCGGCCTCGCAGGCTCCATACCTCGATGGTGCATCAGCGCGACGGAAAATCATCGGCATCTGTCGGCATCCACCGAAAGGATTACATAGATTTAGCTTGACGTTTACTGTCTGTAATGTATGCATGGACCATATAGAGTGGCATGCACACAGCTGCTCAGTATGAGGAACGGTAGTGTGCTGTGTATATGTACGCACAACGCTCGATCATGCCAGCAGCGGAAGGCAGAACGCTGACGGTGCGTCCACTTGGCTTCGTAGTTTCTGCAGCCAAACGCACTGCGCATTTCTGGAAACCTCTAACCCGGCCTACATGCGCGAGCCGCGCATGCACCGTTGATACAGTGACAGCACAACGACGTGAACGTGCCTCAAGGGTAATACTGGCCGAGAAAAATAAAAAACGTCCACACACTCGAAAAGCAGGGTACGTTTACAGCTGGTGTGTGCTGTGTTAAACTGGCTAAATTACATTTCAGAGGAAGCTTCACCTCTGGAGCTACAGTTTAAAAGCATGGGAATGGGGAATTTTATTTTTTATTTGGCATCCACTGCACTGAATTTGACGAGATTCATTGCATTTAAATGAAAGATAACATCTACTGACTGTACATATATTTCTTTATTGACACCATTTATTTATATTGTTCACAAAAATTGCTGAAAGTCTCAAAAGGTTTAAGAAGACGAGCGTCGAGCTTACAACTCTCAGTAAAGGGAAAAAAAATAAAGAAAAACGTCACAATTCCGTAAACTGCACCTTTGAGACATCTAAAGCGGATAAAATGATGCATTATGCACCACCAAGATACATCTTTAATTTGGGAGTAAGACTTAGTCGAACATTTACGAAGCCTTTGCCAGATTCACATAAGCTAGAAACTCGCATATCGTATTTGTTCGCTTCAGATGCTCCGACAATGCGATTTAAAGAACTGTGAAATCCGTTTCTGGTGCACATTTACAGATTTGCAAACATTGTGCCGCAGATGTTTCGTTCTTAGCTTACTCTAGCAATTTCTGTAAATATGAGGCCATAAATAAAAATTTTGCTTCCTATAGTCGGTAGAATTCAGCATTCTCGCCTACAAATTTTCTCTAACATTCTCTCCTCTACAAATTCAAATTTGTGCAGGGGTTGTCTAACGAGAGCATTCCTGCATTTCAGATAGACGACTCCCTTAATTCGGCTGTTCGCTTGATTCGAACACACTGCAAAGGCACAGTGCAAAACCAGTCATTGCTATTGCAGGAAAACTCGTTTAGCTGGAACTTGAAAGCATGCCTCTTCAGTTAATGAGACCACACAAGAAATTCAGCAGACAGTGCTACGGTTTCTCTATTCGTGGGAAGCCATTTTATTTAAATTGATTTTTCTTTTAGTGGCCGACGCTCCTACCGTCCATGATCCGGCCGTTCCCGCTTGTTTCGTGTAGTAGTGTCGCGCTGAGGCAGCCTTTAAAGACGGCGCCTTTTGCTTCACGGTGGTTTGAGTTGTTCAAGAGCAAGAAACAAAATGAGATGACAGGCTACGTCAAGCAATAATAAAAAAAAAAAAAATGTGAGGAGGTTCATCTTGCTGCCGTTAATTCGACCAAATCGTGCAGTCATGCAAGGGTTGAGTTAACGGGTGTCGACTGTATATGAATAGGGACATTCCTCGAGATGAAGCTACCTCCCAAGAAGTGCCTTTACCTTTTACTATAACACACGAGTAATGAATTCACTATAGCCACCTGATATTCATGCACTTGGCTTGATATTTGGAAAGTATTCAAATGCACAACAAAGCAGCACATGGAATGACGCAGCTGTTCCAGAGGCTGCAGTTGCTTCAATATGGTCACGCAAGTGTCGCAGAAAACATAGTGGAGGAGGGAAAAACCGTTGTTCCGGACACCTCTGTGGTTGCATGGTTAAGTGTGAGCTTAATGGAGTAATACAAACGCACAGGCTGACAAAGACAGATTCTCCTGTCTTGTGTCATCAGTTCGCACATTACAGTCTTCGGTCGGCACAACAGGCTTGACACAGCACTTATATGAACTAGAAGAATAGAGGACTATAGTGTATATTATCTTTATTTAAGGTAAGGATTGGCTAAAAACATGACAAGAAAGCACGGACTATATGAGCACTCGAGTGCCCTATCTGTTTCGTGCAGTCCTTTACGTCCTGAACTAATTCACCTATCGCGGATTATTTTGCTGTGCCCTTGCGTCTTTCACGCTGCGACATTTGGTTGGAGGCGGCGCACATGCAGTTACAGGCGCCCAGAATCGGTGTGGTTACGTTGACTCGTACAGAAAAGTTGCTGCGGTGCATTAGACATGGTGTACTCGTATACTATTGTGCGTACCAAGCACTCTGGCGTCGCACTCACCGACAACGCAGCACTCGTCGTGGAGGCAGTCCTGTGGACCAGTGCAAGATTGCGGCAGCCGGAAGGTCCACGCGGTGCCAATCTGAAATCACGGGAAGGAAAATCGTGAACACGCAAATATTTGAGAACAGCGTCACTTCCTTCTTTGCGGGCTCTCTTTTCATATTTGACAAAGATATTGGATGGTAGCCTTAAGATGTTACCAGACCTGCTGTTCTACCACCTTTCACATGGTGGCAGTACACATGCACCGCTGCGGCACAGCGTGTTCTTCCGTCTGCCAGACCTCAGGTGCTAGTTCTTGCAGAGAATTTGTCGAAGAGGGGTTTCTCCCCCCCATTCATATGGGGTCATGAATTCGATGCAATGATGAAGTATGGGGTTTTACGTGCGAGAACCACTTTATGAGGCACGCCGTAGCGGAGGACTCCGGAAATTTTGACCACCTGGGGTTCTTTAACGTGCACCTAAATCGAAGTACACTGGTGTTTTCGCATTTCGCCCCCATCGAAATGCGGCCGCCGTGGCCGGGATTCGATCCCGCGACCTTGTGCTCAGAATTCGATGCAATGTCGTGTCATCCGCATTCCGACGCCTGGTGCGGACGCCCCCCGCGTTTCGTTACACACTGAAGGGAATACTACAATCCACATTGGTAGCAAAATTGCAGAACGAGCTTGCTTGATTACAGTCAGATAAAAAAGGGGGGGGGGGACGCGCGCATGTTATTCGAACTTATGGAAGCGCCTGGCTAATTCAGTTACTTTGCAAGTATGGTTGAGACTACATACAGCTGCTCGGGACGTCGGCCATGCGTGACTGAGCGCCTTCGGAAGCCTGCCTTGAACCATTGTGAGGGGTACTTCGCGAGAGTGAATTGATGAGGTGTAACAGCGACGCACCGTCTGCCGAGCTGCAAGGCGAGGGGAAAAAAAAGAAACCTGCGCGGGTTGCCTGGTCTACCATGCGCACATTTTAGCAGTAAGGACGAAAAGCAAAAGCCGCTCAGCGATAACGTGGGACTGCCCGAGGTAGCGACCCTGCCCGAGCTGCCGACGCGTCGTCGCGCCGCGCGAAGCGCTCGCTCGCCCACGTGCTTAGCGGCCGCGCCATCGGAGAAGCGAGTTTGCGACTTCCTTCCATACAGCCGCAGGGACGGAGCGCCGTGAGGTCCTGCCGTCGATTCCAGGAGGCAAGCTGGGGAAGAGACTTCGCACGGTATACAGAGGCACCATACTGCTTCAGTATTGTTCCATGGTGCGCTCATCACACTTATGTAGTGGTAGGGGGGTTCACGCCGCGTTTGGATGAACAGGCGTTGAGATAAATATCCTATCGGGCACACACGGTCATTGTGTGCATTCAAAATTTTCCACTGCAGTCGTGCTTGTTTGGATTGGACAAACCTTAATCCAATCCAAACAAGCACTGCGCTACATTTAAGGCTGGCCTGAACGCATATATCTCGCAAGATGAAGCTGCACAAGTCCAACCCGTAGGAACACCCGTTCTGTTTGCAGTGGCGGTATTCTAATCGCGGCGTATGTAGGTGCACAACGTGACATTTTGAGACTCTTCGCGGCGTCAAAAACTTCGAAGCGCGCAGCACCCCATGCGCCTAGTCGGTTAGCCCGCGCGTTGTATAGGTGCGTACAAGATATACCGTCGTTAAAGTATGCCGCGTGTAACATTTCGCTGTTTCGAGCCGACAAACATGCTCCCCCGCGGGAAGGTCGCTGAGCTGTCGCAGCCAGGCAAAGGCGTCGCACGCACGCCACCGCACTTCACTGGGGCGGTCGATTGCAATCGCTCAACGACGCGAACGAAGTTGCGTCAGCACACTGAGCAGCTTACACCAGGCGGCTCAGCGACAGTGGCGAACGAAAAAAAGAAAGAAAGAAGAGAAACGAGGATGGGTGGGAAGTACAAAAAAAAAGTCATTTTGTTCTCATCTTACGCCTTATCGGATAGGCTGCTGTCGCAAGGAGCGAATGAGACGCAGACCCCAACGGAATGCGGCCTCCGCGGCCAGGAGTCGAACCGGCGACCTCGTGCTTAACAGCAGAATGTCAGACACCGAAGCCACCGCGACGTATTTCGAGACCGCGTGGCCAACGAACTTCCAAGTGTATTGTAATCGCACCCTGATGTACAGAGCTTAGTCTCCGTTCGGGAGGAGGGGCTCGCAGGGCCGCGACCAGTGTATGGCGCGTGCACTCACGCGCTCTCATATATATCATCATCAGCCTGGTTACGCCCACTGCAGGGCAAGGGCCTCTCCCATACTTCTCCAACTACCCCGGTCATATAATATATATGTACATACATACATATATGGTGTCCCAGCTAACTTTAGCTAGAGTTTAAAAGTATGTTGACACGTAGCTGGACAGAATCTGCCGTCGCTTGGATATACTCGGGTTATTTTCATTCCGCCTTGTTACATAATTAATCCTAATGGATCAACTTCCCACATATAATTATATGAAAAGTGTGAATGAGAAAATTGTAGAGCGACATGAGAAATTCCCGCGAAGAGCCTAGAGCGGCCAGTCGCGTGGTAATTTCGCGTGCATTCGCGGGCTTCATTTACGCTCGGAAAAACATTTAAGTAGCACGTATTGAGCAACAGAAAGCCGTGTCGGGAGTTTTTCATGTCGCTCTACTATTTTTTCATTGACAATGTTCACTTAATCAACATGGAAATTATTGTGTTTAAGACTAATTATCTAGTTACTCGAAATTATTTTTTTCTCATTTCGTCTATCTCCAAGTGACGGCAAACAACATTACATTGGTGTTGACCAGCTACGTTGCATCCGCATATTTTTAAACTCTAGCTAAAGTTAGCTGGGACACCCTGTTTATATGACTGGAATGGCATTCCTTGTGATATTGGGTTTGGTGTGTGCCTTACTGGGGCCTTCCTGTTACTAAATGCTATTATACGTGACAGTCGGCTTCGTTACATTTCTCACAGGCCACAGAAGTGTTGTTCGGGACGTTCACTTTTTGTTTACTGGCGCTGAAGAAAGCTAATTTCAAGAAGTGTACGGAAGGCAACTTTCTCTAGAATTGAGCAAATTTTATGGGTGTTCTGTAAAGAAATATATGATTACGAGTTATATATTGTGGTAATAAATATAGTCTATATTTCGGGCATATACTTATTGTGTCGATTCAATCAATCATTTTGAAAAAAGTGGCATTTTGGAAACGTCTTTTCAAAAATAACTCTGGAGATAAAGCGTTAGCGATATGTGAACAAAAGCAAAAAAACGCAAAAAATGTCGCAGTTTCGCCCGCAAGGCGAAGCATCGATTGCGACAGCAAATTAGTAGGAAGCTATACGAAGTAAGGATAGTAGATTTATCGGCTTTATAAATTTGTAAACATTCTTTTGCTAAAAGAGCAAGCATGGTGTAACGCGCCCACAAGCAAACATGAACACATCTGATTCGATGACTGCGCACACGCGCTATCAAAACGGAGTGAGGAAGCGCGGCAGCAGCAGCGAGCGAATTGCCCTTCGTGCTGCCTCTCGCTTCAATGCGAACTAAGCGGCGAGAACACAGCGCACACGAAGCTATCAGCACTCGTCGCAACTAGGCTCTGTCCCCATCGCAGATAGCTTTCAAGATGGGGCCCGCGCGGCCGCACCATACGCGGCCGCCGCCGGAGTACATAACGCCGGATCGCGATTGAATAATTAATATAAGCATTGGGAGTGTTAGAATTGCCCCGCGTAAGGCAATACTGGCAATAAAATCACCTCCAGCGCTTGTCGAGTGGGTGCCGCAATGCTACAGTTGACCTGGGAACGAAGTGGGGTCGAGCCCCTTCAAAGAAAAAAAAACACAAGAGGGGGGGGGGGTGCTGCCCTGACTTTAAGCACTGCTGACGCCAAAACTTGGAATCCGCGTGGTATTTCGTAATGGTAACCTAAAATAATTGGCAACCGAATTTTTAGGTAGCGCACGCTGCGTGCGCTATCTAAAAATTAATTTTGCTCCCCCCCCCCCCCACTGTTTTTTTTTTCATTCTCCCGCGGCTGACATGTTCAAAGTGTGTATGCACACAATCGTCTGGACGGTCTCGCAAGGAAACTTCGGCCTCGGAGGCATCGTATCGCCCGTGGTGTTTTCCCGTAGTGCGGCTTGCCAGGTAGGTTTTTTTCTTTTCTTTTGCAGCGCCTGGCTCTGCGAGCGGGTCTGGTGTCCCGATTGCAGACGGTTCCCCGCCCAGCAGTGTCCATTTGCGCGCTTCGTCCTTGTTTTGAGTCTTCATTTCTCCCGAGTCCGCAGCGAGCTGTACTGCGTGATGAGGGCAGTATGTACGTTTAGACGGTAAACAACCTCGTGCTATGCGCAAGGCGAAGAGTATAGCCCGGCTAGGGTGGGCGTGGGAGTTTTTAACGCCCGTTATCGCCCGATTTCATCGGCACGTGCACGCGCAATTATGCGCGGGGCTTCCTTATCCGCTGTCCATAGAATACGTATACAGGTACTTACCATGAGGCACACGCAGAGCACTCCCAAGGTCAGTGACGATGTCATCTTCGAGCCTGGTTACGTACGGCGGCGATCTGCACAGCAAACATTGGGACCAATGTTAAAAAAATAATAACTTGTCTAATCAGAAATAATGACAGGGGGCACCAGGAGTGCGTTTCTGTACAGTGTCAAATTGCGCCAACTGTGCGTTTTTGAGCTAATTGGAGAGGGCGTAACCGCCCTAGCTGTCAGCCAATCGGCGCTGACAAAAGGTGGCGAATTTGACAGTATGGCGGAATTCTGGAGATTCGGGAGGAGCAACCCAGAAGAAAGTACGTCACATAATCGCTGGCTTTGTATTCTGTTTAAGATGCGATTGCAATGTACCAAACAAGCTCAGGCGAATCCTTTCACTTTCCTTGACAAATGACGTCTCAAGCGATGTGCGCTACAGGCACTATTTTTTGTTCAGGTGTCATTGCTTACCATTGGCTTTTAAGCGACGTTCAGTGATCAGGTCATGACGGCACGTGCGGGAAGTTGAGTTGCGAGACATGACCAACTCTCCTCCACGCTTATTCGCAGGTTACCTGGTTTCAAGCGGTGGCACGAAATTTTGCTTGCCGAGGTCGCGATGTGTATGGATCACTCTTTGCTAGTCTCCGCGCCCTATCCTTCCGCTATCATACCCATACAAAACACTCCATTAACGTCACGAGAGCACGGGAAGCCATTATAGACCCTCCGCCCCCCTCCCCCCCCACACACACAAACACACAGACGGTGAAGAAAAAACCAGATGAACGGGAAAAAAATATGCGTAGAATGATGTAAGAACATATAGCTCGCGCAAAAGTGAACGAGCGTGCATCGTGCGCCATCCCAATTCTCGTAGGTATAGAAGCAGGCGTACTCTAGACTTGTTGCAAACTGTTTCTTTCATTACTCGGTGTCACAAGATCTATTTAAGCAAGCGACTAACGCAAGTGCTGAGTAGCAAACGTAATGTCTATTGGTGATGGCGAAAAAGCCAATGTTACGGCATACGTGCGTCAGCGATCGCCAACTGTGAAAAGGATAAAAAAATTACCGACGATTACGTTACTTCCTAATGCGAAATTTGAGCGCAGCAAATAAGCTGTTTCACCTTTTCGATAGATTGAGGCAAAGAAATCGAGCTACACATGTATGCGCTATCACAGAATTTTTTTTTATTTTTCACACGTATTCCTTTAACAAAGACTCCACTAACAGTTCTTGACAGTCATGAAGGAAGCTTTGTGGTCGGAGAAATAGACTGATATATGTTCGACTTGGTACACCAATGCTTGATTCTCAAAGACGAGATCTATACAAGTGCCTCGCGAGGTTGTCACAGCCGTGGGACGCGTTACGAGCGAGAGGAACGGGATGTTCTCCCGCATAAGTGTTAGGAAATTGCTGTTTGTCTTTATGTCAACATTAAAGTCCCCCACTACTAACATCGGTGTGGATCGATGGACGGTTAATGCGAGTTGCAGGAAGTGCACGACGTCTTTCGTGAGTGGTAGCGGACTCACGAAAGCGGTATCAGTCGGTCGCTGCTAGCGCTGGGGGGATGAAAGGGGGGCGGAGCTGGTTACGAGGCCGACGACAATGCCGACGACGACGCGAAACCCAGGAACGGACGCCAAAGAGCCATTTGTGTAGCCAGCCCTCCTCCACAGTCTCTCCTCCTCCCTTCCATCATCCTCCCTCGCCCGGAGAGCCGACAGCGCGCATGCGCGGCGGCGGAGCAGATTCGTCGGCGAGCTGGTTACGAGGCCGACGACGACGCGAAACCCAGGAACGGACGCCAAAGAGCTGCGCTCTAAAAAAAAAACGTACCTTAACTATTTTCGAGTAACGATACGGAAGGCTCACTGACGCAGGAATCGACGCATTTGTTTCTTTTCACGAAAGCTAGGGAAATCTCAGCTGTTGCGGATGTCTTTTCAAGGTTACGCCGTTCCTCGAAGGCTGTGAATACAAACGCATATACGTGCGAACGTGGCTCGCCAGGTAACTGCTATACTATAGCAGGTTTTTATATATGAACGAGAAGAACGAACAGAGGGGCGCGATTTTTTATTAATCATGTCGTAAGAAACCAACGAAGACACCAACTTCGTTTGTTGGCTTCTTATGATATGATTAATATAAAACGGATATAGTATCGCACTCTGCCCGACTTCACACTTTGCTACCTACACTCGTCAAAACTGCGGTGTAGAAAATGTAGTTGTTAGACTACAGTATAGTGCTATAAAAATAGTTTCATGTAGGTGGGTGGAGCTACGTCAGATAAAAAATTAAGGTCACTGGGAAGGTAGATGACCAGCGGAGCTATAAATGTCGTGGGAACTTGTGGTCAAGGCTTTATTGCATCGCTCACTGTCAATCAGTAACGACGGCCACAATACCTTTGAGGTCGCTACGATATACACTGATCGGCATACTCACAACTGCAGACACATTCTCCGAGAACAAAACAATTACTAATTGCAGCTATTGAGCCTGTCGAGGTGGCCAAATCGAAATGAGCGAAGCGTCTCAACGCGCCGACTTGTCCGCAAGAAATTCAGAAGGGCTTGTCGATGCCGCTTGTCGATGCATGCGTCCGTGGCGTAATGGTTTCAATATCGGGCTTCCGTACTATAGAGGCTCCGTGTTCGAATCCTGCCGTCGGACAGGTTTAACAATGTCTACGTAATTATTTGTTACACAGTGCTTTGTTGAAAATGACGGGTTGACAAAGTCACGAGCGGCTTCTTCGTCCGCTTGAAGCCAGAAGGACGAAGTTTAGGGAAATCCGTGCACTTCCCCAAATCCCCATGCTGGCTCAACCGCCCCGATTGCAGCTCCCGTAGACACTAGGGCCGGAGTTCCCTCTAGTAATTGTTCTATGGAATTTTGGTGGCTTCTGAGCTTTCCTCTTGCTACGCCACATGTCAGCACATGCCTTATTGGTTTGCTCTGCCTCCTCGTATAGCGTGCGGGAGCTTTGAGGCACGGACATTGAAAAATCTTATGCAGCTCCGCTGTAAAATATGGCGTCTTGCGACACTCGTTCAACCGGTGTAGAAAAAAAAAAAAGCATCACGTCAAAGCTCGATATCCGTCCCCGAAATCTGCTAGAACATGTACCGTAGCTTGAGAATTGATTTGTCGAATGTGCTGCTGCTGTAAGGATTTTTGCTAAGCAGACAAACTCACGACTGCTCGGCTTCAGTTTAGCATTTGGAACGTGTGATAATGTACATGCTTTAGAAAGCCAACTTGTGAATACTTAACAAGCATGCACGTCACGATTCCTCACGCAAATAATCTCTGCTGAAATGCATAAGTGTATTTCAAAAGTCAGCGCTAACCTTCACGGGCAGTGTTGAACAGTGCTAGCTTTCACAGGAGCCTGTTTATAAAGATGTCCAATTAAAAAAAAGGAAAAATTACAGGGTCTCTTAAGACCTCCCTTGAGAGGTGAGCGGCGGGAGCCCACTCTTCCTCCGCTTATCATTCGCCTCTTTCTATTCTTTTTTTTTAGACGTTACTGCTCACTACTAAGCATTTTTAGCCATGTGTAATCAATTGTGGTCATTACAAGCTGTCGTTAGACATGTTAGTCATATCATAGTCATCAGTAGTAATTACAAGTCATTTCAGTCACTGTTAGTCATTGTCATTACTAAGCATTTTTAGTCATTTCTAATCAATAGTAGTCGTTACAAGGCCTCGTTAGACACATGGGCCATTTCTGAGTCATTAGTCATTACTAGTCAGTATTAACCTCTACCAATCTATTATAACGTTATCATTCACTAACTGTCACTATCAATCATTTTTCATTCTTTAATTTGTCTTCATATGGCGTGATGACGCTTCGGCGGACACTCCGGCGGTCAGGTCTGCTGACACAAACTTCACCATGAGCCTAGAAAGGCTTTCGCCTGAAAATTCACCGACGATTACGATACTCCCGAACCCGAAATTTCAGCTCTATACGCGTGTTCATTTCGCGACATATTGGCTGGCGCGGACAATCTGTCGCGTGCGGCACGTCGCAAACGGAGCGAAGTGCGGCGCGACTGCCTCACTAATGTGGAGATCGCGACAGGCAGCGCGTGGGTGACGCGTGGGCGCCACTCGTAGCAGCTGCCGCAGACGGACCTCTCAAACGACGCGCACCACTCTGGAGTCATCTCGTAGCCATCGCCGCCGCCCTACGCTTCTCACGCCCTCCTTCGCCGCTTTCCTCAAGTCTTTCATCCCCCGCTGTGTTCCGCGATCGCTTTTCATCCTTCACTATGCTCGTTCGCTCGGTTACACCGATGCTCGCCGCAGGAACGGGTGCGAAGAGCTGCGCTCGAGTAGAAATGAAACGGTATAATTTGTATGTGCGGCTACCTAACGCCTCTGTATTCTTTGCTAACGCGACGGCCAAGTCGACCAAATGCACTTTGCAAACAATTTCCTTGCCGCATGTGACGTAGGACGGACGCGGGTTCTTTGTAACAGGTTTTTCTTCGCCGACCGTTTTGTCATGCACAGATATAGTGGAGTCCCGTAACCTCGCGCTTTGTTTGGTGATGCGTTCCCTCACAGAGCAGGTCGTGCGGTAGCGAATTTTCCTTGTATCGAGAAGGGGCCCATTGATGCTGCAGAGACACCCCTTCTCGCGATCAACGGCATTGAGAACGGATATGGTTGCCTCATCAGGAGTTTGTCCCCGAGAGATAGACGACCCATGGCCGATTCTAAAACATCAAGTGGCGTTCGATTATATTGTTCTTCGGGTGTACAAACTATACGTGTCCGTCCCGTCGATAACGCAGCTGTTTTTTAGCGCCGGTACCTCTCCTGCCTGTATGCTGCGATAACCTTGACGTCACGTTATTGTTTATGGGGAGAATCTGTTCCGCATTCTGACATCTGCGCCACCGCACTGCACCCACATGAGTTTGTTACAAATTGCCAAGTCCGTTTCGGTTGCCGGACGCCGAAAAAAAAAGTACAGGAGGTTCGTGATATACAGTTTCCGCTGAAAAAAAAAAAAAGACATACAGGACGAGCGCTGACGCTACAGTCCTGCGTGGTATGCGTATTTACGCACTGCAAGAGGTATGTTACCCTCTACGCCTGCTGGTCCCGATTTTAAGGCATATTTCAGACGGTAAAAATTAAGCTATGGGATTTCACGTGCCAAAAATATAGGATCTGATTATGAGGCACGCCGCATTGGGGGACTCCGGATTAAGTTTTACCACACCTGGGTATATTTAACGTGCACCTAAACGCCGACGTTAATTCGATGAGCATTGAACCAATATAGCAACACGCCGTATTGTAATCGCAGAGACGCGTCATGTATGCAGCCGGGCTCCTCACTTGCGCATTCATCTGGTCACGCTGCGCCATAAAGCGGAGTTGCCGCCAAGTCCGCACGTGGGAGAATGTATATTCATGCAAGATTGAATATCAATGACGAGGGTCCCATTCCGCCAAGCACCGGAAGAATATTAAAGGTCTTTTTTCCTCACTGAAGACGGGCACATATCCAGTGACCCAAAATGGCGTCGAAGAGGTTAACTGAAATTCGGCCCAGTGACGCAAGTTGGTCTAAGGGTTGGTTTTGAACCCGGTTCACTCAACACAACAGCCCAGTGTTCGACCCATTTGACCATGGACTACTGAGTGACATAAGTTGGAGGGAACACACAGACCGCAAACTGGGTGCCATGAAATGCTAATCACATAACACATGTGCAACGCAAAAATTATCTCGTTAGATAGCCGCTGAACAAACTTGAATGAAGCTTGAAGCACAAAAGATGTATAATTAAACGAAATTCCGGAGTTTTACGGCCTCTACATTTTTTTCATAGATATACCGCTGAAAATGGGTAAATTTCAAAAGCGCAATGTTTACAAACCGCTTAACTACGCGCCAAAAAACGTTCTGCTTTAGACGGTTTAAACATGATTTGTTCGTTTACACCTTACGTAAAATTATTACACCGTTTACACGAGTTCTGCAAAAAAAGCTGTACGT
This sequence comes from Dermacentor albipictus, assembly GCF_038994185.2. NCBI lineage: Eukaryota > Metazoa > Arthropoda > Arachnida > Ixodida > Ixodidae > Dermacentor > Dermacentor albipictus. Next base: position 246,653,854 of record NC_091821.1, read on the forward strand.
ACAAATTAGGTAGCGGCATATTTCAGACGGGCGACCGCATTAGATGTCTCCATGGACACACTTTCATAATTGTGATATAGTTATTTTAATCGCTGAGTGACAGCTGTAAACCATTATGTTTCTAGGTAATTACTTTGATGCCATTGACAGTTCGTAGATATTAATCATATGACAACGAACCTACGAAAGCTAGTTCAGCGAATGCCAGGAAAATCGATTTCGCCATTCTCGTGTAATTCAAATAAGATCATGTATAACTAGTCTAGCGGAAACGGAATCCACAAGGCGGCAAAAAGACGGACACGGTGCTATTAACCGAGTCTTATCGCGCGTGATCGATGTATGGCACTGTACAAAAGAACCGGGAAAAAAATCACCGCCTAAGTACTCCGTACAGATTGTTAACCAGCGAAGCTGAAACGTGCGGCCCCGGTGTTTATCACTGCATGGGTTAATACCGACAATTCATGAAACGACGGCTTCGTAGGCTGCAGGATCTTCGGTACGCAGTTGCTGCTGGCACGGTGTTCTTGGGCCCGGGCTGCAGCATCGACACGGCGTGGACGAGCTTGTTCCCGGTTCTGCTCGCGGCGATCCTGATCGAAAGCTGCCTGCTCCTAAGGAGTACGTATGACACGTGACATACCCATTTTGGAGCCGGAGAGAAACTGCTGCGCGCGCGCACGGCTGCGAGGAGAGCAACGACGTTACTACCGCCGCAATTAATCCACCACCACCTAGATATAGCACACGGGCTTTTCACTCCGATCGATGACGTCGTGTTACCTGGCCCGACTGCCATAGAATCTAATGGGGATGCTCCCGAGTAGGCAATAGTGATTTTGACGTCGCCGCTGTCATCACAACAGCCTTGTCAATGGAAATTTCGGGCCAGGTAGCATGACGTCATGGATCGGAGTAAGCAGGCCTTGTGCTACGAGGTGGTGTTGGCTAATCGCACGCCTCTTTTTTCGCGCATGCGCATAGGGTTGCACCGGAGGAGTTTTCGGCATACAGGTGACCGACGGACGGACGAATCGGCTAGCCATATACAACTTTGCTGTAAAAGAACACTAAGATCTTCCGTGAAGCTTCCGTTTAGGCCGCGAAGTATTTGTGCATTTTCGCAGAGCTCGCATCACTAAACCTTCAGGGCAGGCGCACTTGTCTTTAATTTGCTCTTACATAGAAACCTTGTGCGATCTTCAGCAAGATGAGTAGGAGAGGGGCGGTGGGAATACGACTCGCATGTTTACCGGCCCGGTTTCCTCGGGACGAATGTGGCCATTACGACCGGCCAAAGCTGTCCGTTTTGGTGAAATGTATAAGATCGCAGCGGGTGCTTCCTGCAAGCGAGGCGAACGGCTGTCATTACGGTGCAGACAATCCCTGTATGTGACGCGAACGATGGGGTGGGTCTGCCTTCGGGCTCGGTGACACTGTCACGACACGCGCCTGCACGGCATATGCGCCGGCAGCTGGCACGGACAAAACGTTTGTCTTCATTTCCCATGACAGTCGGAGTAAAGAGGGGACGAGTAACGTGCCCAGTAGCCGCAGTAACGACATTCGGACTGTTGACTCGGTCACAGTCTGCAACACGGTTATGGGAACGCGCTATTTGGGAACCCATGGAAACGAAACTGCGCGAAAAACAGATGCATGCACGATACTGTCACCGTCTGCAAAATAGTCATCCTCCGTCCGATTTAACCGAGCACGTTGAATGTATACTCTGAGTGAGCAAGCGCTTGATATGGAGATTACTATTGAATGGGGTGATGAAAGGGGGGGGGGGGGTTGATGAAAGGAAATGATGCAAGGATGAAAGGAATGATGCATGAAAGGAAGAGCGTGTCCTTGGCCAATTAGGAGGTTCGCTCGCGAAGGGCGCGTTTTAGATCACAAGAACGATTAGGGGATGCCATGGTGAGTGCAATCCATGGCGGCCGCCGAGCCCCGCAGGCGGAAGCGTGGTGGGCCGATAGACGCGGAACGAATAGCGCAACCAAGATGAGAGATTGCCTGTGGTGCGAACCATCCGACAGGGTGTTTTTTTTTTCTTTCTTTTTCCGTGCCTGCAAAAGTTGAGATAGGCATCTGGCCGTTTCGCCAGCGAGGCATCCAAAGAAGGTTGGAGAAAGAAATCGCTAGAAGAAAGCTCGGCTGAAACACTGCAGGCGCAGATAAACAAATAATAAAAAAACACTATGCTGCAGGCGTCATGGGGTTCCGTTTTTCGCACCGGTCCACGGTTGCCTGAACAGTCGTCGGCACAGCAGGCGCGAAGGAAAAAAAAAGGAAAGCGCAGTTTGGGTATATTTGACAGTCGAAGAATGCAGAAGTTTCTCCCGCCAAAAAGAAAGACAGAAAGAAAGAAAGGAATAAACGTTATGCGTCTCCCATTTAGCCATCCGTGCTACAAAAAATAGTTTCCTTACAAATGCCACCGGCACGAAGAAGAGGAGCCCTATAGCAAAAATGAGCACGCCATGGGCACCGACCGCACGTACGAGCGGCCAAAATAGCCGAATGCGGGGACGGGTAGTTTGAAAACGGAGTTAAAAGTAATACACTGACCTTGTGCGCAAAAGTACCTCGTTGCCAACATTTCTCTTTATGTGTGGGCGGCTCGTTATACTGTCGAGATGTACCAGGAAAGGCTGAATTGATCACTTCACTGAGCGATCACTCGCACTTCGTCCGAGTCGAACCAGCGTCAGAGGCAAGCGAAGCCGGGAATGTAGACACAAGGATACGAAAGGCAAGGAGGAGTAGAGATGACGCGATTCGCTGCTGGCGCATGCATACACGCTCGCTTTGACGGACACTTGCCGCTGCGTTCTTGACCAGATTTGAAACCCCTTGTTCGTTTTAGCAAATAAATGCCGTTGTAAGGCATAGATAGCTTTGAAGTATGAAACAAAATATATTGGGGAGCCATTCCACTTTGCGAAAGTGGATGCCAGCGAAGCTGTATAGCCGCTCGAAATTGCCGTGCGACTGGCCGCTCGAGGCACTTCGCGTGTATTCGCGGGCTTCTTTCACGCTCCGAAGAACACTTATGTAGCACGCATTGAACAAGAGAAAGCTGTATCGGTAGTTTTTTCATATTGCTCTACAATTTTCTCATTGACACTTTAATCTATTAATATTTGGGAATTGATTAACTGAGTAATTACGTAATTAGGCGGAATGAAAAAAAATAATTTGAGTACCTTCAAGCGACAGCAAGCAACATTACCTTCGTCCTGTCCAGTTATTTTTTAAACTCTGTACGAAGTTAGCTAGGACATCCTGTATACACAGTGGATATCACAATTCCGTCTTTCGTTTGGGCGGCACAGACACGCCCACAGCCGGTAACATTGCCATCTGCGAGTTAAAGGTGCATGGTTGTACATGCATATTGTCCTTTGCGTATATGGCAATGCCTCCTGCTCGTGAGTCCATGTGCTGTTCACAAACGAGTCCAGTATACCCATATCGACTTGAAACTATTTATCTTTGATTTGATTATTAGCGGCGGGGTGCTTGAAAGCCTGCTTCACCTTGGCCGCGGGTCGGCTCGGCATTGCGCTACAACCGGGATCGGCCCACATTTTTTTGCCTACTGACACGACAAATGTTTTGCGGGGTAGAGGTATACAACTTCGCTGCGAAAAAAAGCCCACCCCTTTTACAACGGGTTACTGAGCGCGCCACCAGAATTACGAATGCAGCAGAGAAGGGAGAGCAGACCCCCTGCACCTTGCACGCAACGTGGCTCGGCGGCAATCCCGGCTACGCAGACATTGGCCTGCAACTCGTAAGCAGAACTGTACAGATATGAATCGAGATGCGTTCACATACCAGAATTTTGCATTGACGCTATAACAAGTACATTAACGTCGTCGACACTGGGGGCACTCGGAGTCAGTGGGGTACATAGAACGTTTTGTATGCGGGTATAAGTGCTTGCCGGGCCGCGCACACGTGCTCGGTTCACGGGCCGGCCAGTCACGGTCGACCCAGAGAGCAGCATCGGACAGCGCTGCGCGGGCAAGGACAGGTACGCCTGCCAATAGCCGCGTCCTCAGCAGTAGCCGCTCGTGAAGGATGACCGCGCGTACGCAAGAGCTGCTCTCTATCCCTGGTCATTAATCTGCAGTCACTAAAAAAGGCACAAACGCGTGGTGCCGCCCGTGCGTCCGCTTTCGGTTCGTGGAAATGAGCCTCGAGTTCGTTAGCTGCTGATATCTTTCGCCGTTCTAGCGTGCCAATGCGCTACGGTTCCCGTCGGTCACACCTATGTCTACTGCGCACATGTGCGCGTGTCCTGTAGAGAAGGTAATGTGGGAACGTCAGGACCTACCGCACGAAAGTGACTGGGCTCTAGTCGCCGTCTCTTCCACAAATGCGCAGCCGCCCTGGCTCGAAACGAAGTCGTCAACTATACCACGATTAGTGGCAATATGGCCGATCCACCGGCGGATCCTTTACGCGCAAGAGGCTGTAACGATGTACAGCTATAGGGTAGCGTACGTAAACGTTTCGCTTATATACAACGGCCTCATAACGGGCATCTAATGAATGAGCAATATAATCTGATCAAGTGCAACAGAATACCTCAGCCTTCCTATAGCACTCCGCGCCCTCTGTTCAAGCGGACGTGCGCCGAAGAGTTAAAATGAGCCACGACGGGCTCACCTTGTCGCGCCAGGCCCAAATCGCAGTAGTGACACTGACAGTCCAGGGGCGAAGCGACGGCAGCGCTCATTTGCACAAGCGCGACCAAAGCGTGCCGCCGAGTCAAGGCCAGCCCGGAAAGGCCGCGGGAGGGAGACCTCAAGGCCAATGACCCTGGACGGACGCGCGACTGCCTACGGGAGGTCGACCGGCGCGCCCGCCGGGTCGAGCACCTCTCCCCACCCTTTCACGGCATCTGCCGCTGCGCAGGGCCCGGGCCCTGCTGATGGATGCCCCCAACCCCCACCCAGGCTGACAGGCCTGACACACGGAATCGCCGCGCCTAGGCCGGCCCGAGTTTATGGGCCGAGAGCGGCGCCGTTTAACACGACGTGACTGGGCAGCCCCGTGTGTCCCGAAGTTGGTTGCATGTTTCGCGTCTCTATTCGCCGATCTCGTGCCGGATGCGCGAGCCGTAAAAATGTTGCTTTCTCCCGCGACCGCCAAGTTGTGCTCACGGACGGCACGGGCGAAGAGCGCGTGGCGCCTGCGTCAACCACAGGGGTGCTCGGGCGGAGTCACCGTGCGCGCTTCAGCCGCTCGGGTTTAGGATTCAGTTCAGGTCCTCGAAAAACTCTTGCTTGGTGTCGCCAAAAGCGAGCCCTTTGCAGTCGTTCTGCGGTTTTCGTAGGTAATGATCGTGCAGAGAGAGAGGGAGCGAGCTCACGGTTTATATGAACAGGCTGGGGTTTGTTGTGGCGTGCAAGATTTAGTGACAAGTTCTTCCTGCCATATTCGCACGTTACAGTCCTTAACGAGACTCGGTCATCCGATGGAATCTCGTCGTTCACGACTTTCGTTTTTCTTTAAGCAATAAACACTGCGATATTTTGTGTGACCCTAGCTTTGGACCTTGCCAGCAAATTGTTCCCGCCTCGCGGCTGATGGTTTCCGAACGACCGCCCGGACAAGCGCTTCCACGACGCTTCTGAGGCCAGCATTCCCGCTTGGGTGCCGGCGAGCTCACGCAGAGAAAACATTGACCTTTGTTCGTTTTTTCTTGTTCCACACGTTTACAGTCGCGCCATTTCGTTACGCTTACGGCTGGCAAAAGGCGCCAACATCACCTTGGCCGAAGCGACTTCTCGGAAGGCGCGTGAGTGAAATGAAGCGCGTGTTCTCGTAATGAATGCTCTGCTTCTCAAGCCAACGGGCAAGAAAAATACATCAGCGAATAGCAAACGCTCAGTCTAGGTAACATGTAGCTTTGACCGTGGTTTTATAAGCGCTCAGGAAGGCGGCCTTGACGGGCAAGACCCGAGGCGTCTGAACAACGGCAGTGCCTATACTCGGGCAAGCGCACTCTTATTTTACTTTGAAGTGGGCTGCCTCAATGCGCATGTAAGTCGTCTGAAGTCTGGCGCCCGGATTATAGTATACATGAGAGACGCTGAGGTGGGGTTTTCGGATTGATTTTAACGATATGGAGTTCTCTAGAATTCAGCAGATGACGGAAAGAACTGCCAAGTAAATGTGTATAGCGGTGAACTGCTGGTGTATATATGCATATCGTAAAAAAAAAAAAAATACTGACGCATGTATAACAAAGCTACTGCAAAGGTAAAATTAGAAAGGCTGGAGGGCCGAAACTTCTAGCTTCTATGGTAGAAGCTCACGCGCTATTTTACTGCGACATGCATCACAACCTGAAGGCCAGCAATAAATTTTTAGCGTGAAAGTTGAGCATTGTGTCGTGCTCTTCATTTATGTATAGTCGTGAGCAATACGAGTGGGAACACAGAATTTGAGTTCAAGAAGAAAAAAAAAAGAAGTACTCGTGATGAGCAAATTCGAATGTTACTTTGAATATGCAGCAGGTAGACCTCCCTCTAACATTTGTTGAATGAAGCACTTTTGCACTTGGGATGCGTGTTTCGAAGACCATTCTTTCGGTTCCCTTTCATATTGCTCGAGAGGTGTACGTGTGTGCCACCCGCTAGCCATCAGCGCGGGCAGCACTCGCGCCATTCTCTCGGCCTCCGCTGCCCACCTTCTCCACAACAGGCTCTCGTGCTTCTCCACTAATCCTCTACTCCAGGCTGCTATACAGTAGCACAAATATAGCTCTCCACGTGCCGTCGAAATCGGATATTAAGTAGCCAGCTGGAGAAGCGACTCTTACGCGGCCGAAGGGGGCCGCATACCAGACGACAAGAGAAGAACGAAGCTGCGTGCCAGTCGGATCGCAGTAAATGCGCCGTGCATTGCTCGGTTTGACAAGTGCTCGCCAACTTAAATTGATTTTTTTTTCCATTTGATACCGCCCTGTCTCGAGCGGTTGTCATGCCACGCAGTTGTCGCGGTACACTGTATCGTCTCAGTCGTATATAGGCTCGAGTCTTCGACCGGCGCAAGTTGGTTTTCCAGTGTTTTGTTGAACTCGGACGATTCCTCGTCGCGCATGTACTGGATTTAGGTTGCCAAGCTCGTTCGATGACGGATTAGTGAAGTGATCCGTTTGGTTCTCGTACGGCGGTGCGGGCATGGCAACGGAAACGAAAAATTCCGCTTTGTGTGCTCTCTATGATTAAACGGTTGTTCCGTGAATAGAGCACGGATGTTCCTATAAGAGTTGATCCTATGTTCCAAGAATATAGCTGGAACAAAACGGAATGTAGAAGGAGGTTTAGTTTCCGATCACAACACTTCTGTAGGCGGCACGCAGAGTGAGCCGTTTCCTGCGACGTTAACCATCCATACTTTCAAATAAACAGTCATGATGCGCATGCGCAAAAGGCTAAATATCCCAATGGTTGGTTTGCTATAGTAAAAGCGCGAACAGGCTGTGGGGTGGAGATAGTGAGGGCTGCATGTGAATTGTTTGCGTAGATTGAAAGGTAACCAGATTGCGCCGTAAATGCATTCAAATTCATTTAGCAGTCGAGCGAGAACATATGTCACCCGCCGTGTTGGCGTGATGACTCGTGTTGCGCTGATAAAGCCAAGGGCGCGCGATTAAATCGCGGCAGCCACATTTCGACGGGGGCGAAATGCAAAAACACCCGTGCACCGTGTGCACGTTAAAGAACCCCAGGCGGTCAAAATTAATCCGAATTTCCTCACTACGGCGGGCCTCATAGTCATATCGCTGTTTTGGCACGTGAAAACCGAGAATTTAAGAACATTTATCCACGATGATCGTGGCAAGCGAACGTCAACACGTGAGCGTCTGCAGCGTGGGCTGAAATAGACGACGAAGATACAGTATGCACACTCATATGGCGACAAGCGACATACAACGCAAGAACCTGTAGCACGAGTTGAAGACGACACACTGGGCGGACGCTGCAGACACAGCAGCCAAAGAAACGAGCAAAATCTAGCGGCTGGCGCGGAGTGTCGCCATCTGAACCTAAGTGGCAAACGTGCCCCTTCGCTGCGTCAAAAGGCGAAAACTAAGCAGTTCAGCCGGCTCTCCTGTGTATCCGTGGTCCAAGACGTGTGTTGAATTCTGGGAAATTTAGGTTGCGTGAGCTAGCTTATGTATTCCGTCTCCTCGGCTATTAAGAGTCCGCTTACACCTGCGCCAAGTGAATTTGTTAGAGCTGAAAGCGCCTTACGATGGAAAATATTCCGGCTATATTTAACTTGAAACAAAAGAAGTATGATGACATCTAATCGTTGGGCTGGCTTCTTGCCCGTGTATGGACTGTTTTCTTCAGGTTTCACACCGTTTCCCGATAGTAGTACACATACGCCAAAATCTCTACTGGACCGATTTCTTTCGAGTTGCGCCACCATCGGAATGCGGCCGCTAGGACGGGAAGTAGGAGCCGTAACTTCGTGCTGTGAGGCAGATCATCATTCCGCAGTCACTGCATCACCGCAGACACCGAGATTCCGCGGCACATATATATAGCTGTGACGTGCTATTACAAGCGAGTTTTTGGCAACGGTTGGGGGCGTTTGCGCGCGGAACTGCTGATGCCTGTAGTTGCATGCGCTACAACCGCAATGCTAAAGGAATTTTATCATCTGTGGCAGGCGTCACACGTTGTGCTTACATAGGCGCTAGCTAGCAGTGCCCAAGCCTGGGTCAGATTCTGCTCCAATTACATTCCTTCCGAGCTTTACCACAGGCCCGAGCAGCACATCTCCCGTCATAACTCGGATCGGCCGGCGCGCCCGGAGTGGTAAGAATGGAATAAGTACCGAGAGAAAGTAATCGTGGCTCTTCTGTATCGCTGCAGGGGCAACTGTCCGAAGTGCGGCGTAGATCGCGCGTCGCAGCTTCCGGGTGAATAGGTTAGCGCGAGCTCCTCCCTGGAAAGCCTACATTGTGCAACGCCCTGCTCCCCACTTCAAGGTCGTGCTCTCGGCGTCGACTGAACGGGGACGCCGCTGTCGTTATTGGAACAAAGCGCCGCGTTTTTTTTTTTTTTTATCTTCGGCGGCGCACTCGAAAGGATTGCGCCACCGGATGCAACTACGCCGAAAGAACGCCCCCTCCTTCGAGCGGCATGCCGTCCCTGCGCTGCGAGAGACGTCCAAGTCTCCGTCTTGCTTTTATAGTTGCATTTACGGTGCTTAATGTCAATTCTTTGTACGACAAGTTGACGCTACGACGTCGCTGTCTGCCGGCATATGAATCCGCACTCTCTCTCTCTCTCTGCAGGCACTGGTCCCTCTTTCTGGCGACGTGAATGCGCCGCGTTACACACGTTTTGAGGGGCTGAAGCGTATCCTGCGGCCCTACGGGATGAAACCTGAGCACCGGTGCATCCAAACTGGCAATCCGCGATTGTATATAATCAGATGGCGCGAAAGCCTTATAGCGCTTTGCTTACTACTGACCTAGGGTATTCAGCTTCCTCGTTCAACGTATATAGGGTCTGTCCTGAAAGTAATGTCAGTGAATTTATTGCGACGCGACTGTACGTCGGAGCGCGGTCTAACCAGTTCAAACTGGTAGTGGGGGAACCCAGCTAAGCAGCGCTCCATCGCTCAGTGTGCTCCGAGCATCGGAGAGCGTAGGGCGAGCCTGTCCGTGAGAGTTGTTTTTTATTCTTGTGCAAGTGAAAATGCAGCGCTGGTTAGAACAAACATTTGCGATCAACTTTTGCTTGAAACTTGGCAAGACCGCTGCGGAAACTGTTAATATGCGCAAGACTGCTTACAAAGAACATGCCCTGTCAGATCGGCAAGTGTTTTGGTGGCACAAGGTCTATTTGGAAGGCCGGGAAGAGGTCGACAACGAGGACCGTGCCGGACGGCCATCCACGACCACCACGGCTGACAATGTGACGCGAGTGAGGGAACTGTAACTCAGACCGACGAATAGGTGTTCGTCTAATGGCCGGCACGTTAAACATTCCGAAAACTCAAGTTCATGAAATCGTTACAAACAATACCGGCATGCGGAAGGTGTGCGCAAAAACGGTTCCAAAAGTGCTCACTGACGACCAAAAGTCACACCGCGTTGAAACGTGCAAAGAAAACCTCGACATATGCAAACGTGATCGAAAATTTTTGGACAGCGTCATTACAGGGGACGAGACTTGGGTATTTGAATGTGACCCGCTGACCAAAAGGCAATCATCGGAGTGGCACATGCTATCGTCCGCGCGCCAGAAGAAAGCCAGGATGAGCAAATCAAAGATCAAAATCATGCTCATCGTTTATTTTTTTGTTTTGACGCCCATGGACTGGTTCATCACGAATTTGTAAAACCTGGAACTACTGTGAGCTCCAAATTTTATGTGGAAGTCCTCAAAAGACGGAAACGCCGAGTTCAACGCATCCCGCCGGACAACGCAGACAACTGGACGTTGCACCACGATAATGCGCCGGCCCACAGTGCCCTCATCGTCACCGACTACCTGGTTAAAGCAGAAGTGCCAACGATCCCCCAGCCCCCCCCCCCCCCCCCCCCCCGACTTTTTCGACAGTGGACGGGATCAAAGCAGCTTGTACCGCAACATTAAAGGCCAATCCGGAGGAGAACTACCGCAACACATTCGGGAGCTCGAAGTCTCGCTGGAGATCATGTATCAACGCAAAAGGAGAGTATTGTGAAGATTTTTAAACGCTTGTAACGATAAATGCAATAAATGATTTCTAATGGCCTTCCTTACCGACATTACATTCAGGACAGACACTGTATATAACAGAAGTGGTGCTGGTGCAGTCCCCTTTCTATTGCCGTTTTGAGCAGTGAAGATGAATATTAGTCCAGGTTCGAGTGCTATTCATGTGCTGGCTCTCTTTCCTTTTAGAGCGCGTCCTACATCTGTCATTGCATGCTGAATACGCCGGTTATTGTCCTCCTCCTGTCTTCCTTTCCCGTGTCCTTGCTATCCTTTTCCCTTTCGGGCAGCCGGGGGTCGTGCCCGTTTCGGAGTCAGTTTCCAGCTCGCCTTATGTTTTCATTTCAAGTAACAATAAGCACTGATCGTGCGGGTTCTTTTCCGCACCCTTTGTAATCTCTTTACACGTAAACGGAAGTCGTAACAAAAGAAGCGTGTCCCGTCAAATATGGCCTCTTAGTGCAGCAAAATTGTGCACACTTCGCAAAACCAGCTAGCCCGAATTAAAGACTTCCCCGTGTTGCGGCCCTGCGTAGTTTTGTCAGACGAATTCACGTGAGCCGTTGTGCACGTAGACGTACCCACCGTGGTTGCTTAGTGGCTTTGGCGTTGCGCTGTTATAACAGCACGAGGTCTAATCGCTGGCATGCACATCATGTTTGCACATGGGTTAGGAGGAGGAGATTTTAATGGAGGAAGTAAGAGAAGCCGACCTGGAGAGCACGTCTCTATAGCCTGCTACTCATCACCAGGGTGAGGGGAAGATACAGGGAAAGAGCTAGATGGCAGATGACTATGTTACAACTACAATGAGCTACTTTGTACACGTTGTACGCGCCGCGGTGGCGTATTTGCTTCGGCGTTGCGCTACTAAGCCCGAGGGATCGAATCCCGTTCGTGGTGGCCGCATTTCGGTGGGACGAAATGCGAAAACGCCCGTGTACCGTGCATTGGGTGTACGTTAAAGAACCCCAGGTGGTCAAAAATAAGCCGGAGTCCCCTCACTGCGGCGTTCCTCATAATCGGATAGTGGTTTTGGCACGTAAAATTCAAAAAATTACTTTTGACTGTAGAAGTCTGAAAGCCGCCCATGAGGCGTCTTTCTCAGTCGCGCGCTCTTCATGAGGCACACGTCACGAGCTGCCGTTGGCGGAGCGCAGTTTTATGCTCAAATCACTATAGGGAACTCTGGTGCTGCGATCGTTCAGCTGCACCATGGGAATGACGGGCAGTATACATCGACTTCTCTAACCTTCGTTCATTGGGCTTCAGAGGTTCGTGCAGGTTCATTACGCCTTATCGGCCTTTATTAGACGAAATTTTCTAGCGATATTTTTATTTCTATACGCACGAGGTCAATAACTATGCGCACATGCACAACCATTGGGGATTTGTGCATTGATAAAGCAATATTTTGCCGAGAACAATCAATTCGCGAAGTGACAAAGTCGTTTGAAGGTACAGTGAGTAAGTTTAGGTAAATAACTGCACTCATCGTTCCTATGCATGCTGAACCCACAATGCTTACAGATCCCGCAGATACTATAGCGCTACATTTCCCTCTAATACTTCTTGCAGAAAACAAACTAATTTTGAACACCGGTATAATTTTGAGCACCTGCAGGGGTTCTTTAACGTGCACCCAATGCACGGTACGCGGGCTTTCTTGCATTTCACCCCCATCGAAATGCGGTCGCCGAGGCCGGGATTCGATCCCGCGCCCTCGGGCTTTTTAATGCAACGCCATAGCCACCATACGCCACCACGGCGCGTGGGAAACACGTCGCTCGCGCATCCCGAGAAAAAAAATACACGAACGCGAGGGAAAGGGCGTGTGCCACACTGCGAAGCTTTGCCTCGAGCAATACCGTTCTCGGCAGGAGTCGCTGCTCGCTGTTAAGTCAGGTCGCATTCGGATTTCGAAAGCGATAACAGCAGCAGACGGGCACAGAAGCACGAGCACACGGCAGAGCAAGAAGAATAGAGCGACCCCGTCCGCCTTATTCGTCTTTTACAGCCCCCTTGAAAGAAACGCTTTCTCACAATAGTCCACGGCCCCGCGGTATAGAGACGCACACTTTGCCTGTAACTCGACCGTTATAAGGCAAAACTTACGGGACTGTACCAGTACAGGGATGTGGACAGAAAGGAAATGTTATTCGAGGAAAAGCTGTGACGTAAGCAGCAGCAGTGCCTCCTAGCTCTTCCCCGACAATCGGTAACTGCCAGTCACATCCGCAGACGTCTCGCCGCTGCACAGAAAGAAATGCTGCTTCCGCGTCCAAAATTTGGAGCCAAGTGCCGCGCCGGAAGGCAGGCGCCTAATATCTAGTCCTTCCACATTTGTATTATAATTATGCGCTCTGAAGGCGGATGTGGAAATGAGCACAGCGATAGATATAGCATGTCCCACGACCGTTCAGACATGGTGCAGTACTTCAGCTTTGTTACTCCATTTTTTTTTTGTTACCACTTGCATATCATGCTTTTAAATGGTGGCACATATAAGGCTCCACGAGGAAATCGTCACATGTGAACAGCGGCAATAAGGCTAATATTTGTACGCGACCACACAACCTTATGCAATTTCTCCTAGAAGCGCAATACGCGAATAAATTGTATAGCCGCCTCACGAAAATGAACCTAGCACAAACGGTCGAAACAACATGTACGAACACACTCCGCGCAGCTTATTGCGAGACACCGTCATTCAAGAGTATCTGCCGTCTAGGCCGCATACCCGTACGCCGGCCGCGAAGGCTTCCACTCAGTGCTGACATCTGACCGTCGTGACTCGGCGCCCGCGCGTGCGCGCCGACTACGAGAGGAGTAAAGCAACGGACACACACACGCGCAGCGCTAACGCAGCCTTGTCCTCAAAGCATGCAAATGAAAAGCGAGCATGTCTCACCCTCGCGATCACTCGTATCTCTGCGGAAAAGTCGCAGTGGAAGGACGCATTTCTTTCATTATGGCGATTAACTAACCGAAAGCAACGGACACGAGGTGGGGGGGGGGGGGGGTGTCTTGGAGAGCCAAGGCCGCGCACTCTCCGCTCCGGACAGCCCATCATCCCGGAATTCCTGACAAACGGGAAGCGTCTAAGTGCGCGACGGAGGGTGAGCGGCGCGGCGCCAGGCATCGTCGCGCAACGGCTTCCGATAAGCCACTGAAACACTGACTGACTGCGGCCAAGGACGAATTCCTGGAGGGGTCAAGCTGGCCCGGAACCGGCGTCCAAAGACAAACCCGACTCCGGGACCATGCGCGGGCGCTTCGCCGGTGCGCCCGCTCTCAATCAGAACCGCTATCTATTCGGAAGTGGATGCTGCGCGACGATCGGAAGCCGCGGATGAGTTATATACACTGGGTGCGCGAGCTCCTGTACTCACCCTTCTCCGACGAGAGTTGCTGGCGGCTCCTGGGCGCGAACTCCGGGTGCAACTGGTGCGCGACTGAGAGAGCGGTGCCCTGGGTGCAGTATGGCTCGAGCGGGGCTCGTCTTTGCCGACTGAACGTGCGCGCACCTCGAAGAACGGCGAAGACGGACGAAGCTCGCGGGGGATGATGGCACGTGGGACGCGCAGCGCTGGCTTTTTATGCGGGCGAGGGGGGTAAGCGCATCGGCGACGGCGCTGCCGTCGGCTTTTGCACGCCGCCGCTTCGTCGGCGAGGAGGAGCAGACGCCGCAGCCACGTGCTCGGCGGCGGCCACGCGTCAGCATCTGCATACTGGCGCCAAAACTGGCCGCTGCCGTGGGCAGGGCTGTCATCCGGCTCGCGACAGGCCGTCCGTTTTGCTGGACCTCTTCCTCCGTAGCCACAGGCTGCCGTTGAAAGAAGAGGGGGGCGTGTTCGTCTCTGTTTGGCTCCATCACTGTCGGGACCGCGCGAACTAATAGTTCGCCATTAAATGCAGCCAGGGTATAGTTTGCATTTACGACAGGTTGCCACAGCTGTCACAATCGTATCAGGGCAAAGCAAAATGCCGGGGTTCACATACGTTCACATACGTGACGGACGATGCAGTATGCTTAGTAGCACCTGTGACGCATCCTGTGTTCTCTTCTTTGTGGCTGTGCCCTTGCGCTGCACCATGCCATTAAACAAACACCAACTTGCCCACAAAGTGTCATTCTGCAGTATGCTTAGTATGTGTCAAAAAAGAGGAGGAGGGGGAGTAGCTATGTGCAGAGGGAAGCCAGCGTCACGCCTAGCAAAAAAAAAAAAAAAAAAGGAGCCACCTCAGCGGAACCTCGATGTCACCGTTAACAGGAGCAGTTCATTGCCCGCTTTACTTTTGCACCGATACGGTATGACATGGCACCATGGTTCGCGTGTTGCTGTGGTAACAAGCTTATACGTAGCTAGAAGCCACGAGGGCGCATGTTGTGTTTCCCTTCTTCGTTCGACGTCCTGTTTTTGTGGGCGTAAAAGTCTCCAAAAGACCGTGTACAACCAACTCGCCCAAAACGTAACGTTTCTGGGGAAGTACCTTCCGCTGTAGCGATCGCACCGAGGCTTTACGCTTTGCGTCGCTGACCCCACACTGTAAAAAAAGTTTACACCCTTTGGGGTGAATGTCTTCCACACAACGATGATCGCCATCTGTCTTGCTTGCGTTTCCTTTCTTGAAAACGCTGCGCTTGCTACTTTCCTGTCGAGAATGCTCTGTCATGCTGATAACATGCATGCCGTTCGTAACTTGGAAGTACCGGGCTCGCAGCGTTAAGGAAAGGAAATGCGGGCAAGTCTGGTGACGATTATCGTTGTGCGGCAAGATATGACCCAAAGGGTGTAAATTTGCTGAAGAGTGTAAACTCTAAAACGTTTTTAAAACACTTTACGGGGCTTATCTCGCCCACCAATCGTCGTCAATCCTGCGTACACCTTATTTACCCTTTTGCACTCGCTACTTTCGTTTCAGTAACGTTTTCACCCTGATACGAGCATGCTGTTCGTGACCTGAACGTATTGGGCGTGCAGCATGAAAGAATGGCACGCGAGACAGATGATCATTGTTCGGAGTCGAGATAAGCCCTAAAGGGCGCGGCGGGTTGCAATATGAAGTTATAAAACGTCTGACGACCGAATACCGTAGGTCTTTAAATAATATGTTTTTGCGTGTTCTCTTTTCTTTTTTTTTGCGTTGAACAGCTTGACTATTGTTAGCTGGGATACGCGTATACAGGATGTCCCAGCTAAATTTAGCCAGAGTTAAAGAATATCCGAATGCCACGTAGCTGCAGGCAGAAGCAAGGTAATGTTGTTTGCCGTCGCTTGGAGACACCCAGATTATTTTTTTTCTCATTCCGCCTAATTACGTGATTAGTCATTAATTAATCAACTTTTCAAATATTATAATTACATGAAAAGTGTCAATGAGAAAAGTGTAGAGCGACATGAAAAATCTCCCGATGCAGCTTTCTGTTGCTCAATATACGGGCTACATAGAAGTTTTTTACGAGCGTGAAAGAAGCCCGCAAATGCACGCGAAATTGCCACGCGACTGGCCGCTCGAAAGAAAAGAATACAGATATGCATGGTATAGAAACGGCAAGATCTTGTTGCACAAGACAGATGGCGATCCTGCTATCACGATGCGAAGTGAGAAAGACCTTTTGTTTCTTAGTCTATCTCTGAATCAGTTTGACAGCAACAGCCTTTCTTTTTTTCTAAACGTCCTATACAAAAAATTATGCTTAGACTTATCCGCAAGACTTAAATTGCGTTGTCGCAGCTGAAAGCAAAATGTCGTTAAGATGCCTTCATTTCAATGTTTGTTCGTTCACTCTGTAACTAAGAAAGTGATGTACACGTTTTTAAATCTAGTTTTTCGTTCCTCTTCGATGCTAGTATGACAGCAGAAACGTTGTGCAAAGATGACAGCGCCGGCCTCAAACTAGCTTCTTATTGATGCCACTGTTTGAACCGAACAAATCGTCGTGCGGGCGGTGTCATGTTATTGTTAAAAGAAACAATACCACGCGAACAAATTCCTTCTTTCTGCGTAACCTGTGACGATTTTGAAATGTTGACAATGCGCTCTGGAAAATATGTATTTTCTGCGTGCTACAGGCCACCGAATGGGAACATTGGCAGTGTTATTTTCGTTCTATGAACAGTTATTGCAGTTCGTTTCTAATAATCAATACTACCTCGTATATATCTGCAGGAGAATCAATGTAGACTTGTCAGCAGATTCTACGTCACAGAAAGCCTTAACAATGTTAATTGCTTCAGGTGGGTGTGAAAACTACATTGTTTTGCCAACTGGAATCACAGAACAGAACGATAGATTACTTGACCTATTCATAACAAGCTTCCAAACTGGAAATAGTACTGCAGGGGTATTATCACAGATATCAGGGACCACCTTCCAATATATGCTTGACGGTAAAAAAACACAACTTCAAAAACAAGAAAGGACAGCGCATTTCCTTCCATGGAGTCAATTACTGAAACTTTTATCTGGGGAGGCGGAAGTATCCGCCGCCGCACAGTAAATTGAACATGCCTCAGGCATTGACAGTGAGACTCTCGCAAGTCGGGGCGTATACCCTATAGTCCTGCCCTCTCACACCGGATCTATGTCGAAATTCAAGCGTCAAACACTTGCACCCTTTGCTCAGACTTTGCCAACTTAGATCACGTGCTCTGGCGGTAGCCCGCGTTACGGGGCGACGAAGATGTTACATCGTCCAAGTGGGAGGCTGCCCTACGCAGTGCCGATTTTGAATCCCAACTATGGGCACTCCAACGGGCCCGCGACGTGGCGGAGAGGCTATAGGTCTTTCTGTCCCGATGTAGGAGCGGCCCGCTACGTGCTAGTGCACGTTCCGATGGACCTCAATAAAGTTTTTCCATCCATCCAGTTACTGAAACAAATTTACATGCCTTCAAAAACGAGCTACTTTTTTGTGACCTGGAGCGCATTCGACGGATTACTAACGTTGAAAAAGTCTGTAACACTTTCATGAATCCTATGACAGAATTATCCAGATGTCACTTTCCCGAAAAGAAAATGAAAATCAGAGAACCATAAATAACGCCCGACCTGTATAAAAAGATATGCTTCAATTGTAATAAATTAGACCACGACTTAATTAAAAGTAGGGAATCCAACGTTCTAAAGCAATATAATACGTACCGCGACAAACTAAACAAAGAAATCAAGGCGAGTAGGTCGCGATACATTCAGTTAGAACTTGAAGGTTGCTCGCATAAAACCGATCTCTTGTGGAAGAAGTTGAATTCACTCTTAAGCCGCAATAAATTATTTCCGGGGGTAGAAAAGATAAGAGCTAAATGGATCTGAAGTATCTGGCAATGCTCTTGCAAATTGCTTTAACAATTATTTAGCTTGTAGTGCAAACACGAGTTCTTTTTATAATTTTTCGGAATCTATGGCTGAAAGAAATACTTTGTTCTTACGGCCTGTTGTTGAGGAAGAAGTTCGCACTTGTTTTATTTCCCTTAAGAATAACTGTTCGTGCGATGTTAATGGTATGCAAAGTAGGACCAATTAAATATGTACTAGATATTTTTGTCTCCGCAACTTACGCACATTTTTAGTCTTTGCTTATCGCTTGGCGTTTTTCCCAGAATAATGCAGATTGCAAAAGTGATTGCTATCTTTAAAAAGGGGGATACGAACGATATAAGGAAGTATAGGCGGATTTCGGTCTTGCCTATACCTTCCAAAGGGCTCGAAAAGCTTGTGTACTGCCAAATAAATAGCTTGCCAGAAAAAAAAAAAACCATGATATCATTTCAACTGCACAATACGGCTACACATAGTATAAGTCTACGGAACTTGCTCTCCTGGAACAAAAATATATTATTTTGTCACAGTTTGAAGAAAAACAATTAGTGCTCGGTATTTATGTGGATTTTAACAACGCTTTTGGTAACACTGGCCGTAATATAATGCTTAAGAAACTTGAAAGTTATGGTATCAGAGGGACGCGTTAAAGGTGATCCCGTCTTACTTAAAGAACCGAAAACAGATTGTGCGAATTCAAATTTACCGCTCCAGCTTGAAGCTTATTACGGAAATCGTACCACAAAGTAGTATACTCGGATCTCTTCTTTTTAATGCATACATTAACGATTTAGTAAACACCCACACAGAAGCTAAATATGTTCTATATGCTGATGATGCGTCAATATTTATATTTTCTATAAATAAGGTAAGCTTGATTCTCTCTCATCTGCGTAAATGGGTCTGATGTAAATGATTTAGAAATAAACGCAAACAAGACGAAATGCATAGTATACCGACCTTAAGATAAGCACGTAGTACGTGGCGTTCTTAATCTCTTGTATGGAGAGACAGCTATAGAGTCGGTTAGTAGTATTAAAATATTGGTGGTAACCTTTTCGCAAAATATGACTTGGAATGACCCATCGATCACGTTTCCAAAAAAATGGCCGAAATCGGTGGCATGACACGTCAGTGGACCCCATTACCAATTTACACTTCTCTATTCTACTCGTATACCTTTATTACTGCTTCCTAGTGTGGGGTACTACGACATTCACAAACATACAAAAAATATTTCCTCTTCAAAAAAATGTTTATAAGAACACTGTTTAATGTTTCGTACGACTATCATACATCTAATCTATTCCCACCTGCATATGTACTACCCATACTTGAATTATACCAGTACAAACTAACCATTACTTTCAAAAGCGAATTAAGGGAGAAACGCCGATTGCTGAGCAACCTTGCCGGACTTGAACATAACGTGACGTCATGTGCCACTCGACCTAAATAAATTTAGAAGGTGCACTGCAACAACGAATTACTCAAAAGAAACATTTTCAAGTACGCTGCCTACACTTTTGAATGAACACGATAGAACTGGAATTAATATTTGAAGAACTACACAACAAAACCTTAGAATTTATTTTTCTTTACGCAAATAAATAACTTTATTTGATTAACGAATTAACTCGTTACTTTTACTTCTTTTGGTGCACGTAAGTTTTGGCATCAATCTGCGCATTTTCTGAAGTTTCTTTTTTTTTCTCCTTGCCATCTGTTTTATAGGTGTTTCCACATGGAGTGAAGTGTCTCACGTTTGCTACTGTCACCGACTGCAATGTACTGAAGGGGCAGCGGCTTCCTGTCAAGCTTCTCTTAGGGGACGCTTTTACCCACAACAGCCTCCTTAATCTTTTTGATGGAAACAAAATTTGTATTGAATTGTATTGTATTGCATTGTAATGTTTGATGCGAGTTAAATAGTCTGGAGCAAAGGATGGAAGGAATCGAAAAAAGAAAGAAAAAACGATATTGTAATTGCGGTAAGTTGCTTTGCACTAGCAATTTAATATATATATATATATATATATATATATATATATATATATATATATATATATATATATATATATATATATATATATATATATATATATATATATATATATATATATATATATATATATATATATATCGCCACGATCATTGGGGTGACTCTGCCACTGCCGGTACCAGCGGCCGGGCCGAGCTGTTTGCGAAGTAAATGCGCGTGTCCGTGGCGGACTGCTGCGTGGGTTTTGTTTTTTCCGCGAGTGTCGGAAATGATGTCCGCGAAGGGATGGGCAAACACCTCCGTGGGCGTGCCCGTCCTTCCAGTGTCGTCTACACTTCGTTAGCTCGAGCCGCTTTCAAGGCATCACGCTCGTGACACGTGATGTTCGTATCCTGAAGGCAACCGTAGCAAAATGGCGACCGTGTGCAGCAGGGGCCTCATACGTGTGAAACGCCTGCCTGCTGCGTTCAGCAGATTTCATCATCATAATTATTATTACTGTCACCACAACCACCACCCTCATCATCATCATCATAATCAACAGCAACATTAAAGAACTCAGTGACGAAAAGGTTCACCAGCAGCGTTTACTGAGTGGCTGTGGCGTGAGCACGAGGTCTACGTGAGCCCGAGGTCGGGGGTTAGAGTACCGGCTGCGGCGGCGCTATCCGATAGGTGCGGAAGGCAAAAATATTTGTGTGTTTAGATTAGGGGCACGTTGAAGAATTTCGGTTGGTCAGTATTAACCTTCCACTACGGCGCCTCTCTCGTATAGTCGAGGTACTTGAATCCCATCTATCATTCGACGAGAGAGTTTATAGTTTGCGAGCTCCAATGTCTGCTACGGAGTATTTTTTCTCGACTACCGAGCACACTTTCCGTCAACTTAAAAAAACAAAAGTTTTTGAGGCAGGGGGTGGCACACCGAGCACGTTCCCGGTGTGCCACCCCATGTCTACGCCACTGGCCGTGATCACGTGATACTCAGTGGGGTCATCAAAAAGGCAAGGGGTAAGTTTTCTTCAGCACGCGCTCATTCTTAACCATAGCGGCCACACAGAGGAGGTAGAAGAAAGCCACAGCAATAGCGCCATCAACTGATATGAAATAAAACTGTCAAGTGACGTTGCACATACGCAGAGCAGAGGTCGAGTGCTTGGGAAGTTTTCGGGGATAAATTTTAAGTTGCCAGTAATTGCTAGTGTTTTTATTGTCTTCTCCGTGTGGTCGTTTTCTTTTTGCATTGTGGCTAAGAATAGGGGTCATCGTATCGTACCCGCCGTGGTTGCTCAGTGGCTATGGTGTTAGGCTGCTGAGCACGAGGTCGCGGGATCGAATCCTGGCCACGGCGGCCGCATTTCGATGGGGGCGAAATGCGAAAACACCCGTGTACTTAGATTTAGGTGCACGTTAAAGAACCCCAGGTGGTCAAAATTTCCGGAGTCCCCCACTACGGCATGCCTCATAATCAGAAAGTGGTTTTGGCACGTAAAACCCCATATATTATTATCATCGTATCGTGCAACTGTATTGTGAACACCCCTACTGGCAAGCTTGCGCTGTCTCAAGCTGAAAACGGTATACATGTATAGGCTATAGAATGATGAGATACGCCCATCAAGTTGTCGGTGGGCCAAGCTGTACCGCTCTGTGGCGTCACCGTTTCATAAAAACATCTCGATTCAAGTTGAACACGCGTAAGTGGCGTCTAAATTTACGAAGACGAGCCGAGTGTTCCTGCTACGAGCCACTTCACGATTGAAGTCGTCAAAGTGCATAGCGACCAGGAAGTGGGACTGTTTACGGCTGACGGCGGAATGATAGGCGTATCTCGTCGTCCTATAATCTCCCTGTTTCTTTAGCCTTCGCAAGCCCGCCAGTGCCCGACCAAACTGTTGTCACCTACTGGAAACACCGAACTCGGCATTTCCAGGTCATAGCCTCCAGCGCAACATTGTCAATTGGCGCTTTCCGTCGATGCATGATAAAAGGAAATGTTCGCGCACAAATACAAATATACGGTACGCCGGTGACCCTCTCTCTCTCTCTCTCTCTCGAACAGGTGGTACAACTACGTATATAGCTTTGTGTACTTTGGCACACAGTTTATTAGGAGACACACAATGCACACATAGCGAAGTCACACAATGCACACATAGCGAAGCCATATCACATAGCAGTCAAAACAATACAGCGAGATTACAAAGAAACTATCAAAACACTACAGGTTTTCCCGCTCAATTTAATCCAAGCGCCAGTCAATTTAATCCGAGCGCCAGCCAATTTAATCTAAGCGCCAGTCAATTTAATCCAAGTGCCAGTGATTTTAATCCGAGCGCCACTCAATTTAATCCAAACGCCATTCAATTTAATCCAAACGCCAGCCGAAATAATCCAAGCGCCAGTGAATTTAATCCAGACACAACGGAATTCAAGAACCTTTGGATTTCAAGACTTCTGAAAATTTGTGAACATATTATGAGTTAACAGCTTGAAAATGAAAGAGCGGGGTGGTAGACCAGTAGCTATCCTGCCACGGGACTAAGGACCACTTTTGAAGCGAAAAGCTTCACTACGCTAGCCGGCGTATGTCGGAATTGGCTCCGTGAGCGTGTTCGGAGTCCGATTGGCTCCATGAGCGTGTGAGGAGTCGAATTGGCTCCATAAGCGTTTCGGAGTCGGCGCAGGTGGCCACTGCCGCGCGCTATGCGTTATCGTTTGACGTTGCCCGCAAGCGCGTGTTTATCGCGGAGGCCGACTATATAACCGCTTGCCAGAGTATAGGCGTGCGCATTGAACATGGAAGCAGAAGAGAGATACTACCGATAGAAAGAGCTGTGTTTATGGCTGTACAGAGATCGCAGGACACTGTGCCCAACAATGATGAATAAAGAAGTGTAATAATCCTGCATTACTTATGGTATATATCATTGATAAGCAATTTGCATAACTTACACAAGGCACACGTATAGCATTAGGACAATTATGAAATGAGAAGTTTGAGTTAGTAGTAAATATCAATAATTTTTACCATTACAGCGTCTACTTGTACGCGCTGCAATTGAGTAAAGTTTCAATAAACCAGCAACAATTTGAAGAATATAAAGAACATCAGCGAGTCATTAGCAATAAGTAGTGATTTTGCACAGTTGTGTTTGCCGGGTATATACAATTCTTCACCGTAAGGGTATCTCATGAAAAGTCCTTAGCAGCGTAATTAGATTATGCTGTGTGGGATCTCATATAGTTTGGTCCTTGTAGATGACAGATCACATCACATTTCCCGTACGTCGCACATATGTAAACTGCGGTAATACGCTATGAAGTGAGCAGGACGTTCACGGTGCTTTACAATGCATATGGTGGCTGTGATGCGTACAAAACGTTCTCGCAGGTCTGATACGTTCAGAGAAAGGCGGCCCATTTGACGGTTTGCTGTTCTAACAAATTTCTTGAAAAGGCGAATGATGTGAATGAGTAAAAAGGGCGGCGACAAACGACGAAACGCTCAAAAGGACTGGAATGGACACATAATTGCTCAAGATGCAATCGGCAAGAAGGGCTTTACAATAATTTAAAAAAAGCATCACGCCTCTTGAGAAGGAAGCATACCTGCCTGCACTACAATTTGTGTTTTGTTTTCCTTCACTTAAAGAGGGCCGTACTAATAACAGGGTAAATGATAAATGCCGAGAACGGTTGCATTTGTTTTGCTTTGACGTGTTTCTGCGTACATTATTCCTATCAGGGAGAGCTTAATTTGTATATATGGCCTTGCTTATCGTCATCTCTCTCAGTCATTGCTTGTGGACATTAGTCAGGTCCATTGTATGGGATGCTCTCTTGTCGATATTCCTGTATAATTCTGTTCACTGTGTGCGTCCGCTGGATGCGCGCTTGTGAAGCAAAGGCCAGGCGTTCCTTAGCTTTATCAATGGCTGACAAAAGTGGCGAATCTTGAACTGCGGGAAAGCCTACTCTCGCGACCGCCATGAGCCTGCCATTTTCGTGTTTCGACTTTAAAAAGCCCTTCGAACAGCCACAATGAATTTTCCCGTTTGAGTATCACTGTTTAGCTTCCGGTCTTTGCCATATGCTACTGGCTAGGCAAAAGTAAGACCATCCCTATATTGTATGGGCTCGCAAGAAGCTAGGTGGGTTTTGGAATAGCTAGACTACCGAGCATCAAAGTGCTTTGATGTCGTAGAGAAAAAGTTCAAAGTAATTTTTATTCATCAGCCTAATAATTTGTGCTAACGCGTCAACTTACACCAGTGAAGGCAAGGAGGCGAACCGAAGCTTGCCTGATATTTATCGAATGTTTCTCGCTCAAATTTCGCAGAAGGTTCAAGATAGTGAAAGCCATTTCTTGCAGGGCGCGAGCAGACGATCAATGAAATTGCATTGGTCTGTGGGGTGTTACCACGATTGTCTGGATATTGTAAATGAGGCATTTCATTATATCGGGTAATAAAGACCGTAAGAGCTTGTGTCTGTGAATTATGGCAGCGTTTTACAAAACATAAATTCTTTAACTAATGTTCGAGAGGAAAGACTACCATTCTAACTAAAGCAGACGACATGCGGCTGATTCTATCAGGGGTGCCGCACTTCCGTGCAGACGACAGGCAGATGACCAGCGTCAGTCGTTGTGCGATCATCGTGAGAGGCCTGCCGCAGCTTTAATGTAGAGTGAATATTTTGAAAATTTGTGCCATGGAAGCGGGCAAGATGCGAGCTGCTGGACGACCAAGAAAGATGCCTGATGAAGAAAAGACCAAGTACGCTCGCGTTTCTGCCGTGGATCGTTCCCGCATCATCGATGCGTACCGACGAGGTGGGTACTTGAAGCAATTGGCCCAAACACTGGGAATAAATATAAATACTGTGCGCTCAATCACCGCAACAGATCGTGAAACAGCCAACAAACGTGGTGGTTCGTCAAAAAAGTTTGGCCAAGATGTGGTCAATACCCTGCGTGAAATCCTAGAAAAGAACCCATCCTTCACGCTTATGCAAATCCGGATGTCGTTGACAGAGAAGTTTCCCGGTACCGAAATCAGCAAGTCTACCATCGATCGGCTTCTGGATGGCCATGGTTATACACTTAAGTTAATTACTCAGAGGCCGGTTGACCGTAACCGGGCTGATGTCAAGGAAGAGCGCCGCAAGTTCGCTCAATGGCTCCAAAACGAGGGTACCACAGTCACGCGGTACTACATCGACGAAACGAATTTCAACGTTTGGTGAGCAAGAAGTTTTGGCAGAGCGAAACGAGGCGCCCCAGCTATTCGTCTTGCAACCAGCACAAAGGGCGCGAATATAAATGTTTTGGCTTGCATGTCGGCAAATGGCCTTCTGCATTGGACTTTAGTGGACAAGATCCACTGGGTTGTATTCAACGAATTTCTCGATGATCTGTCCAAGAAGGTTCATCATCAGGAACCTGGCACTGAAGCTGTGTTCTTGTTTGACAACGCTCCAGCGCACCGCCGTGCTGAGGGGGTTGTCTTGGCCTCCAGTGATCACTCAGTGAAGCGGCTTCCACCCTACAGCCCATTCTTCAATCCAATCGAAGAAGTTTTTTCAAAGTTCAAGGCTGGTGTAAAGGCTTTTTTTGCTGAACGGCGCGACCGTCTTTTCATGACACCACCAGGTATATCCAAGAAACAGCATCGCCGGGCACTGTTGGTTGAGGCCGCGGGAGAGTCAATGAAGCACATCCTGCGGGTTGAATGCGCTGCCTACGACAGGCACAACTACACTTTTGTGCAAGCTGCCCTAGCGTGCCACGACATGTGAAAACTGCTCAGTGCTGCATTCAAAGAAAAGTCGACAGTCTTGCAACAAAGTGCTTTTGGTTTATATTAATAAAGTTTCCTCTCGCAGATCTACACATAACTGTTATGGTCATTGTTTACATAAACGATTCACAGGCGTCGCCTTTGCAACGCAATCAATTGCTTCATAAGAGTTTAAAGGGATTTAACATTCTAACCTTTCCTGCTAAATTTCGAATTAGCGCTTTTGCACATCAGTTTACTATAAGCCAATTGATGAAGCGTTGCTCCGGCTACGTTAACATTTCTGTTTCCATTTATTTCTTCAAGTCAATTGGTGCCTGTCGCGTCGTTCTAGTGAAACAAGCCTTAAGAATTCAGAGAGTTAGCAACTATAACCTCACCTCAGCTTCTTTGCGTCAATTGGCTCACACATGTCTGTTCCTAGTGGTCATAATCGTATCACCTTTTGAGCGACCATTCATTTTATGTCCATGAAGCTGTGATTTGTGAGTAGTCAAGAAAATTGAAGTGAACATAGTCACCATTGACCACCAGTATTTCGACCACATCTGCAATCTCAGAGGAAAAATATTCACCAATAGCAAAATGAACGAATGATAGCTACCATTGTCAAAGTGACTCGTGATTACTAAGTGACTAATTTTTAGCAACCCAAGGTTATAAAATTTGAATCATCCATCGAATTATCATTTGACATCCATGACACTATAAACTCTCATTGTAACAGAACGCTGAACTGAGCTTATCACTAGTGATCACTAATACCTCATTACTATCAGGTAGCAATAGTAGTAGAGAAAATACTAATTCAATAACATTTTGACATATATCCATGACTATTAGATATCAGTTGGCAGTGGTAACGCAAAAGTGCTCATCGTGCTACAGCTTCATTGATACTACTGACGGCACTCACGAGGGAAAGCTGCCTCAGGGATAGTAAAATAGGTAAATAATATTCATCTGTGACATAACTATACGAGTATACGAGTATTTGATACCGACCGAAGCCTCCCGGCGAGAGCCTAGTGATTATCATCGAATCAACCTTTATTGTTTCGTTTGATAGCCATGACCAAATCGCATGTGTACCATTAACTCGACGTACTCATGCTGACGTTTCCTCTCAATTAATTTCGACAATTGTCATCTGCTGTGTCGCTCTCATAACTAAGTAGAAAATACACAAAAAATTGGCTGGGGCTTAGCTAAGGTTAAGCCTGGATATCTCGAAGGGAAAAGGTTCGCTGATGCTTACGGTTCATCTTATGGTTATGCTTTATGATTTAGCCTACGGTTATGCTTACGGTTTCACTTATGAATATGCTTTCGTTAACTTATGGTTATGCTATACGTGTGCCTTGTGTAGTTATGCAAATTGCTTATCAATGATATATACCATAAGTAATGCAGGATTATTACACTTTATTCATCATTGTTGGGCACAGTGTCCTGCGATCTCTGTACAGCCATAAACACAGCTCTTTCTATCGGTAGTATCTCTCTTCTGCTTCCATGTTCAATGCGCACGCCTATACTCTGGCAAGCGGTTATATAGTCGGCCTCCGCGATAAACACGCGCTTGCGGGCAACGTCAAACGATAACGCATAGCGCGCGGCAGTGGCCACCTGCGCCGACTCCGAAACGCTTATGGAGCCAATTCGACTCCTCACACGCTCATGGAGCCAATCGGACTCCGAACACGCTCACGGAGCCAATTCCGACATACGCCGGCTAGCGTAGTGAAGCTTTTCGCTTCAAAAGTGGTCCTTAGTCCCGTGGCAGGATAGCTACTGGTCTACCACCCCGCTCTTTCATTTTCAAGCTGTTAACTCATAATATGTTCACAAATTTTCAGAAGTCTTGAAATCCAAAGGTTCTTGAATTCCGTTGTGTCTGGATTAAATTCACTGGCGCTTGGATTATTTCGGCTGGCGTTTGGATTAAATTGAATGGCGTTTGGATTAAATTGAGTGGCGCTCGGATTAAAATCACTGGCACTTGGATTAAATTGACTGGCGCTTAGATTAAATTGGCTGGCGCTCGGATTAAATTGACTGGCGCTTGGATTAAATTGAGCGGGAAAACCTGTAGTGCGAGCAATAGTATCACATATCGTACATCATGTCACACAAGAGGAACTCTATAGGTGGCCATAGATGACAAGAGCAAACGATCCTCTCATGGTCACGACGGCATCAGCTATGAGGCTGTTTCGCATCTATGCTGCCACTGCCACCTCCGTCTCTTGGAAGCTTACAATTCCTCATGGACTAGTGGTGATGTTCCTGCTACGTGGAAGCTTGCAGAAAGCATCCCTGTAGTCAAGCCATGTAAGCAGCCAACAAGTTTTGCTTCTTTTCGACCTATCGCCCTCCTTAGCTATGTTGGTAAGGTGAGAAAAAAAAAAAAAGGATTCACAAGAGGATGACGTGGTTCCTATAGGATCAAGAGGCGTGTATCCGCAGGAAATGAACGGATTTCGGCAAAACAAATGGGCACTGGACAACATTGTTGCGTTCTTCTCATCAGTTGAAAAAGAAATAGCTTGTGTACCCGCTTCAATCGCAGTTTCCTTAGACATCAAAGCCGCTTTCGACTTTGTTCTTCATACAGCAATCCTCGATGTCCTCGAAGCTGCTAGCTTTGGAGGATAGCGGTATTCTTGGATTTCCCGTTGTCTGAGAGGGCAGCAACTTTTCATGGATACACACCAACGTCCAATTGCTGTCGAAAAAAAGAGTCCCCCAAGGCGCTGTTCTCAGCCCTATACTCTTCAATCTCATACATCTTAATAAGTGCCTAACGAGAGGTGTTAACATCACGCTATACGCAGACGACATCTGTATTTGTAGCGCGTTGCGTTTTCGTCGATCTGCTCAAAAGCGATTTCAAAGAGCATTCTTGAATGTGCTGACGTATCTAGCAGCTGTGTAAAGGACTGCAGCTATCGCCCGAAAAAACAGTGCTGCCATGGCGTTCACCCGTAAGTTGATGGATAGCTATCCGCTGATAGCTGACGGTCGAGCCCTTTGTTATACCCAGACTCCAAGGTTCCTTGACATCATGATTGACCGGAATCTTTTTACGGTAGATCCAAGAGGTTAAAAGATTACGCGAGTGGATTTTCGGCGTATCTCAGCTGATGAGCTATATGCTGGTCAGCGACGGGGCAGCGACTGCCGCTTCATGGTAGAGGTACACAATGCCTGTGTCGACGGTATACTGCACCATAGCCTTCCAGCCGTGCAGCGGCTATTCCCTACCTGCAAGAAAAACCTAAAACCTGGAAGCGGCACGAAATAACTGCTTACGTATCTGCCTTGAACTTCCCAAAGACTCGTCGTGTGTGGGAACTGAAGCGGAAGGTAAGTGCTTCCCTCTAGACTTACTACAAGTTCAAGAAACGACCCGTATTCATCTTGGGCACATACTTCAAGAAAAGAAATATTTTCTGAGCCGCATCACAACAACAGCAAGAATATTCACAGGGTCCTTTACGTTACCTCTAAGACGACTTGAAGGTGAAAGCCCAAGTGCCGATGCATTACAGACAGACCCATGGCGTACACATCCCTCTTAATTCGCTTAGTCATCCCTCTTAATTCGCTTACTCATCATCTTAATTCGCTTACTATACTTCGCTTAGTCATCCTCTTAATTCGCTTAGTCATCATCTTAAATCGCCTAGTCCTAAACCTTAATAAAGCGAATGAAGTGGATTACTCAGGTGAGTTAAAGTAAATAGACTTAACTCACCCGAGTCAACCATTTAATTTGCTTTATCATCATTAGTAATTCGCTTTATCATCCATCTTAATTCGCTTTATCATTCATCTTTATCATCCATCTTGCTTGCTTACGGGGGCATGGTCCATTGATGATGAAGGTAGTGTTGGTAGTTTTCGTACCGTCGCCGCGTTTTCGCTCAAGGACATTGAAGGTCAACTGAACGATGACACATATAAGGCTTTCGCGTTAATAAAGGTGACACCGTTAATTAAAGGCCTTAAAGGTGACGCCGTTAAAGGTGACGCCGTTAATTTGGTGACGCCGTTGGTTGCACCCAGCTCGCAATCTCCACGCAAGCACGGGAAATAATGCCACCACACTGCACTCCGTGGCAAACAGCATCTGACCAACAGCATTTTGGTTATATCAGTGCCAGTGGCGTAGCCAGAAATTTCGTTCGGGGGGGGCTCACATTGCAGCTCGGCCTCCTCCTAAGAGGAAAAATGAGGTCGGATGCTCTTATCTAATACACGTAGAAGAAAAATTCGTTTTTCTCGGCAACCACTGCACCAAATTTGATTAGATTTGTTGCATTTAAAAGAAAAACTTCAATTCTAGAGCCTGTTTGTTTCGAATTTTCGATTTATGTCGTCAATATTTTATTGAAAAGTGGCACAAATCAAAAAATTTCAGAAAACGAAACAATGAAGTTCATAAATCTGTAAATCAGCAATGAAAATTGATATCACAATTCCGTGAATTGCACATAGTAGTATGTCTACAGCGGACAAAATTGATATGTTAAACATGAGTCTCAAAAGATTAAGTATTATGGAAATACGGCTCTTGCAGAACCCTTGTACATAACATAACCAATTCATATAAGATACAAATAGACATATCCTATTTGTCCGCTTTGAATGGTGTAATGGATGCCGTGTACAGAACCGCGATATCTCTTCTTGATGCAGAGCTCTTAATTTGTAAACTTCGTCCTATTTTTTCTTTCGAAGTTTCGAATTTTTCAGAATATTTTAAACAAAGTTCCGGCCCTAAATCGAAATTCTGCTTCCAACAGACACTAGAATTTAACTTACTCTCTCAAATGCAACAAATTCCATTAAAAGCGATTGAGGAGTTATCTCAGAAAAGCGTTTCTGCGTTTTACATGCATCTGAATAGGCCGCGTCGGAGTTGCGCCCAAGCTAAGCTTCCTCTTAAATAATTTGCCTAGGGATCAAATACATGAATCATAACTTCATTGCCATTGCCAAAGATGCTGCAAACGAATTCTTGAACGCTACGCACTGTCAATACAAGTAAAATATGTATTTTCTCATATAATATTACATTCGTATGTGCCAAAAATCGTGCCCAACGTAACTGATGTCAATGCTTCCATGTTTGTTGTCTATTTAATAATAAAGAAAATATCACATGAACTTTAGAACTACATCAGTTCGAAATCAGCAAAGCAGTGCATGTCGCTGATATGAAAAATGTAAAGGCCATGAAATGAACAAGTTGAGGACAAATATGTTAATAAAACTTTGTCATTCAAGGTCCTTGTTTACATCCTTGTGCATATGCAACGGCCAGTAAAAAATCTCAATGACGCTGTCATTTGTTCCAATGTATTACGCAGAAGCATCTATCACCGGTCGTGTATCGTGAGTAATTGCACCGAAATTATAGTGGCAGCAGAGAGCACGTATCAGAAGCAGGAGTTCTGCAGAGTATACGAGGGCGAGTCAAATGAAAGTGAGCCAATGCAAATATATGACAAATGGGGTACTTTATTTAAAGTAGCCTCCATGAGCATTTAGACATTTAGACATTTCTCTCATTGACGAATGAGTCGCGTAATTCCCGTCTCATAAAGCTCCTTGGGTTGCTGCTTCAAAACGTCTGCAACTGACTTTCACGTCATCGTCAGAGACGAATCTGGTTCCCATGAGCGGTTTTTTCGGCTGCCCCAAAATGTTAGAGTCACAAGGCTACAGATATGAGTTGTATGGTGGATATTGCAGCATTTCCCACTTGAACTTCGGCAGTTTTATATTAACCACATCATCGACTTGGAGATGGGCATTGTCGTGGAACAAATGCACCCATTCGTCAATTTTTCACGTAGTTTGTTCTTGACTGCGACACGCAGCCGATCCGGCGTTTCACAATATCGGAAACAAGTGATAGTCTCTCAAGATTCAGTAAATTCTATCAGTAATGGCCCCTGACGATCGAAAAATAAAAGTCAACAACACCTTTCCGGCGGGAATGATGGCCTTTGCTTTCTTTGGGGGGTGGTGAATTCAAGTGTTTCCATTGTAAGCTTTGCCGTCGTGTTTCAAGCTCATAGTAGTGGCACCATGGTTCGTCCTCGATCGCACTTGCAGACGAGAAATCGTCACCCTTATTGTAATACCAGATCAGATGAGTAAAGGCAGCGCCGAACTTCTCCGTATTCTGGCGGAGATTCAAAATCTTGGGCATCCATTGCGCACACAAAAGCCGATAACCGAGATGTTCATGAATTATGGCGTGAACGGTGAAGTTGAACCGAACCGTGACTGATGTTCACACGCTCTGCCAGTTCATCGATGCTTATCCTCAGTTGTTGTGTCATCAGCTCATCAACCTTTGAAATTTTGTTAGGGGTGATTGCACGATGGCTTTGTCCCAGTCTGGGATCGTCTTTGCAACTTTCACGTCCTTCTTTGAACAGTTTTTTCTAACGCTTCACAGTGGCCAATGAAATGCAATGTTCAATCTACACGGCAGCCATACGATGAGTAATTTCTTTTCGAGAAACACCTTCAGCTGTCAAAAACCTCACGGCACGACGCTGCTCAACTTCTGGAGCGTCCATTACGTCACGCAACTATGTTCAACAAAGTGTATGGGCGCATTAAAGAACATTTATACTCACACCTGCGTGCCACTTTTGTAAATGAGAGATGCCTGCGTGCTACGCGCAGGCCGTGCAGATAATGAACATAACCATCATTGCGCGGGGTGGGTAGGCTCACTTTCATTTGACTCGCCCTCGTACATTAGAAATGCGAAGACACAATGGAATATACAAATGCTAAGATACAGCTTGATAAAGGGCAAGAGATTGCCACTGGAAACAAAGTTCACTGCACGTATACACAAAACCTCGCAACAAGATATCTAAACATACGTATAAGTCTCCAATAAATCTACGTATCTAAGAAAAAGTCACGGTATATAATGGGTCAAACAAGGCAAATAAACATGTTGCGCAATCACAGATTCACAGAATCCTAGATCTCGCCCCAATTCCATCCACTCCCCCCGATGTATCACGCGCGACGGAAGGCGCGGCGCTTGCTCCCCGCTTTTCTTCTTTGCGCACATAAGACTGAGCCACCATCATCGGCTCACCCATCCCCTCCCCCACACACACATACGCTTTCACTCGCACATACAGCATGCGGCGCGCGGTCACGATGTTATCGCCCTTAGACTTTATGCGGAACATGAGGGCGACGGCGACGGCAGGAATGCGCCTCTCCAGCGCAATAATATAATGAGCATCCGGCAGCTGAAGCGTCCCATGGTCCATTACTTTCCGGAAAAGAAGTGACAAAATAGAACTTTCACCATGCGACAATTCGCTGCGCCGCAACATTTTTTTCTTTCCTTTTGTGGGGCGGGGGAACCGTAACGAAAAAAATACCCAAAGGAAAGTATGTTGGTCACAATCGAATGCCTACTTTGGGCAACTAATGTGGCTATTAAAGGAATATCGAAGAAAACACGAGACGCTTGGTCCACCAAGAACCATGTGAATACTGCTCGGTACCCTACACTGGCGAGACAAGACTTTCTGGAGAGGTTGCGCTCAAGCGAACGTGGTGCAATCCGTAGAGTCCCCACATTGATGGCGGCGAGCGACCATTGTTTTTTTTTTCTCGTCTGCCAGCTAGAAAGCGTCCAAAACTCTGCCAGGCGAAAATGCACTCGGCCAGAGAAAACCGAAGGCGCGTGCGCCGCGCCGTGGTGGGGGCAACACGAGAAAAACGCATGCGCTCTGGCTGGCTCTGGCAGCCCCCGGGTAGGGGAGCGAGAACAAAAAAAATTGAAGTGGCTCAACGTGTCCTCGCGATTAAAAGTCATAGTAGAAAAAATAAATAAGAACGTAGTTACCTTGGCTGGCTTTAGTGTCTTCACTGGATGCTTTGGCGCAGGTGAAAAAAAAATTGATATTTTTTATGTGACATGACGGCACGAATGAACCACCACAACGCTTCGTCTCATCGGGCCTCGCTGCGGGCTTTGTAAACTTGTCTGATAGTGTGTTGATTTGGCTAGTCTCGTTGTATGGCCCGATGTGCGACTTTGGAAAAGTTAATGCACCTTTGGCGTCAAATATTTATGGGAACATTAAACTTACAAAGTTCCGGAATTGAAAATCTAAAGCACACGTTTGGAAATGTCAGTGCACCTTTCACATCAAAAGTTGATGAGAACTTTATACCCATAAAGTTTCGGAATTGACATCCACGCGCTCCGTAGATTCCATGATAGAGTGTAGATTCCGCGGCCTCCGCGAGATGCCGCGGTGAGCCCGTTCGCCATCAAAACGTCCTTCAAACTTAGTGCTCGGATGGGGCTTCTTGCGTTATGTGACTCCCGGTGCATGGGCGTTGCCGCGAAATCCAGCCCAAGTTCGCAATTTTGCAGTGAAATGGCTTTTCGAGCGTGAAAAATACGTTCTAGACAAAATCCAGAATGATTTTCTGCGCCGGGGGTTGTTTTGGTCGGCGGTGCATGGACAGTGCGAAAAAATTTCGGGGGGGGGGGGCTGAAGCCCCATAAGCCACCCCCTTGGCTACGCCCCTGATCAGTGCGGAATACTCGAACATGACACATATATGTTAAGTTTGCCTAGGCAACTTATCGAAGCCAGAAGGCTTGCGCAGTAAAATAGAAATGGCGCATTGTATAAAATAGATGTAAGACCTATTTATAATCTGTTTTCACGCGCTCGCCGCCCTCGAGCGCACCCGTGGCAGACGCTGATGCACGGATCGGCGACACTCTGATAACAGAGTCGGACATTTTAAACTTGCTTTTGCAAATGGACACCAAGAAGGAACTGGGGCCAGATAACATACCAAATGTATTTTCGAAAGGATACGCGCAGCAACTCACTCCCCTTTTCGCAGATTACATTTTCCACATCGCTGAGTACAGCTGCACTTCCCGCGGATTGGCTAAGTGCCAAAGTAATTCCCATCCATAAAGAAGGCAATAAATTACACGTGGAAACATACAGGCCAATATCACTAACAAGTTGCTGCTGTAAATTAATGGAACACACAGTAAGTAAAGCCGCCATGACGTACATAGAATGAAATAACGTACTATATCCTATGCAGCATTGTTTTAGAAAAGGTTTAAAAATTACGGGGTTTTACGCGCCAAAACCATTTTCTGATTATGAGGCATGCCGTAGTGGAGGACTCCGGAAATTAAGACCACCTGGGGTTCTTTAACGTGCAGCTAAATCTAAGTACACGGGTGTTTTCGCATTTCGCCCCCATCGAAATGACGAAATGATGAATCCCGTGGCCGGATTCGATCCCGTGACCTCGTGCTCAGCAGCCTAACACCATAGCCACTGAGTAGAAAAGGTTTTCCTACTATTTAACACGATCATTAGAGATAACGCATGATTTCGCATCAATAATTAATTCCAAATTCCAAGCTGATGCCATGTTTCTTGATTTTTCTAAGGCCTATGATGGTGTCGTGCACTGTAAACTAATCGAGAACGTTAGGTCTATCGGAATTGAACACAAAATAGTGGAATGTATAGCGGCCTATCTGCCAAACCGAAGCCAGTATGTTGACATAAATAATTATGACTCTGACCAATTCGAAGTTCATTCAGGGGTGCCACAGGAGTCCGTATTTAGACCATTGTTAGTTCTTATGTTAATGACATCGATGGTTGCGCAGAAAATGGAGTGAAATTGCTGCTCTTCGCCGATGACTTGGTAATTTACACTTTCGTGCCAGTAATCGTTGACCAGCTTTGATTAGGTACTACATTAAACAACATAGCCCGTTGGTGTGACATGTAGGTAATGGAAATTAATCTTAAGAAAAAAAAATTATGTCCATAACTCACAGAAAGACGATGTTTAAAGTCAATTATCTATTAGTGGGTAACGACTTACTATAAACTGACACAGTAAAATATTTAGGCGTGACCTTTACAAATGCGTTGAAATGGAATAATCATATTGATAACACATGTACGAAGGCCTCCCGAACGCTCGGTTTCTTGCGAATGAAATTAACTACAGCATCATCCTATCTGAAACTAACGTCTCCGTCCTTCCTTTCCTACTTTCGTGCGCTGCGCCAACACCGCCGTTATGATCATGTAAAACTTTAGCAAGGCCGATCCTTGAGTATGGTAGGATAGTGTGGATCTCGTACCAGCTAGCTGGGACAGGTGCTTTCTAGCACTGAGTAACTTCGTCTTCGTCTTCCAGTTTTCGTCAAATTTGCATCAGTCTCTGGGGCACTTTCCGCGTCCTGGCTTGAGGCGATGGACGCGGAACGTTCCGCAGGCTCGTGCTGCCAGAAGTCTGCAACTGCAATCTCTTCTATGAGTCAAGGCACCTGGTCAACCACCAGTGAACGCTCAAGAGAGACTCCTACTCCTGTGGCCATGGATGCAGAGCCTATTGCCGGCCCGTCTGGCCAGATCACTACATTAACAAGTTCCTCAAGGAAACGAGGCACCTGGTCCAGCACCAGCGAAGACACAGAGGTCTACTCAATCACAGATGACGACTCATCCGATGACAGCTTCGTGTCGGTGAGGAGCCGAAGGGCTAAAAGGAGGCTTATCAAGGCGTCGTCACCAGCGAGTACATCAACCATGCAGGCAGGTAGTGAACGCTGGCCGCACACCATCCTCTTCATGCCAGTGGATTCTTCTGTCAACCTTCGAGTATTGAACAGGCAAGCTCTCTCTGCTTTTCTTGAGGGAAAGGCGCCAAACGAAATCAAGGAAGTCCGGCTGAACACACGAAAGAATGTTCTAGCTGTCGACACAACCCGTG
The DNA here is from genome assembly GCF_038994185.2 of Dermacentor albipictus. Classification (NCBI taxonomy): domain Eukaryota; kingdom Metazoa; phylum Arthropoda; class Arachnida; order Ixodida; family Ixodidae; genus Dermacentor; species Dermacentor albipictus. The sequence goes on from NC_091821.1 coordinate 246,690,579, forward strand.
GAACCACGCTGGAGACGCTACGACAAATAACAGATTTGGGCAACATAAAAGTACGACCGGTCATACCTATGGATGGGGCCTGCACTGCAGGTGTGATCTACGATGTTGACTTGGCTATTTCGAACTCGGACCTGCCAATTCTGATCAAACCGGCATACGAAGGAGTGGTCATCACGCACGTATGCCGACTCGGCAACAGCCGTTGTGTGAAGATTGTGTTCAAGGGGGATTCCATCCCTTCGCACGTAAAGGTCGGTGACTTCCGACATGTCGTACGACGGTTTGTCCCAAAGCCGCTTCAATGCCACAAGTGCTTTAAGATCGGGCATGTTAAGGGCGCCTGCGCAAACTCCCCAATATGCCCCCGGTGCGCGGAGTCACACACGGTAGATGTCTGCCGTGCAACAAACTTTAGGTGTGGCAACTGTGAAGGCACCCATGAAGCGACGTCTAAAGAATGCCCAATAATCAAAAAAGAGTTCGAAGTTCTGAAGCAAATGGTCAGGGATAACTCAACCCATAGAGAAGCCTCAGAAGAGATCCGGCGTCGTGCGCCGCTTGTGCCAACGCTATCATCCCCAAATAGAACCCCCGAGAGCACAAGGAGGCCTCAGACGGGAAATGCTGCCCCCGTGGAAGAGTGGCCGGAGCTTGCAAGCTCTCAGTCTTCTAAGGAGCCTCCACGCTTGATGCTCCCATTGAAGCCCGCTTCTGTCGGTGAGGCTTCAACAGTCGACTGCCAAATGATCCCGGTGCTGCGATCCATTGTGAATGTCATCAGGGCCATGCTGACAAGCATGGCCCTGGTGACAACAATGGTCTCTACCTGCTGAATGACGCGAGTCCAACATTTCTGCGGGGAATAACGTACAGCAGCTGCCTCGATTTGACTTTCATCTCCCACCGCCTCGCCACACATGTTAAGTAGTTTTTGGACATTGAAACGCACGGATGTGACCACATCCCCACTTACCTCAAGATCAAGGGAATGTCTAACACGTATACGTCCACCACGATACGAAGAATAGATTGGACTGTCTTTAAATCCCAGATTGAGGACGCTTGTCACAAAGGCCTCTCTTGTGGACTTCAACAAGCTATTAAGAAAACGGCACAGACGGCCACGTGCACACTCACGTGTTCTCCAAGGTATTCTGAATTCGACCTGGAATTGGAGCGGCTTCGTGCGATTCGCCGTCGTGCCGAAAGGAGGTATCGACGCACTAAGTCAATTCAGGATTTAAGAACAGCCAGGCGAATACAAAAGAAGATACAACGCCACATGGATAAACTAGAGGCTCAGCGTTGGTCGAAATTTTGTGCGTCGCTAGATCCCCGCAAACCGCTATCTCAAATATGGAGAACTGTGCGAGGTCTTCGTTCTGTTCCGGAACAGCGTTTCCCGTTTAAGGCTCTAGCACTATTCCAGCGCCGACAAGACATTGATGTGGCGGAAGACTTCTGTGCTATGATTGCGGGCCAGCCAACTCGCACAGGTTCGCTTACATTGAACCGTATTCCAGATTCACGCGATTCACGCATGGATCTGCCTTTCACGACGCAAGAGCTTGACGCGGCGCTCGCCCTATGTAATCGGTCGTCATCGCCTGGTCCGGATGACATATCTTATCGCATGCTATGTCACCTTGGTGAACGGGCACGAAGTGCGCTCCTTAATATCTATAACGAGCCCTGGCAAGAGGGCAAAGTTCCTCAAGATTGGAAGATCAGCCGCCTGATACCACTTCTTAAGCCTGGCAAGTCTCCCTTAGAGATTACTTCATACCGACCAATTGCGCTGGCAAGTTGCGTTGGGAAGGTAATGGAGCGAATGATCTTCGCCAGACTTGAGTGGTATCTTGAACATTACGAAATCTACCCGGACACCATGGCTGGTTTTCGACGTCACCGATGTTCTATCGACAACGTTATCGATCTGGTAACCTATGTTCAACACCAAACGACGTGTAAGAGGTTATCTGTCGCAATGTTCTTAGATATAAAGGGAGCCTACGACAACGTTCTTCATGACGCCATACTTGAAGCATTGGAATCGGTGGGCCTAGGCGGTCCATTATATTGTTGGACTCGCAGTTATTTACATAGGCGGTCTCTATTTCTTAACACTGAAGCTGGCCCAACCTCGCGATATTATACGCACCATGGAGTTCCACAAGGTGGTGTCTTGAGTCCCACGCTTTTCAACCTTGTACTCATTGGTCTCGTGGAACGACTTCCGAACACAGTTAAAATTTCAATGTATGCCGATGACATCTGCGTGTGGGCATCTGGTGTGACACGGCCGCAAGTACGCGCCAGGCTTCAAAAAGCTGCCACGTCAACATCGGCCTACTTAAATGAACAAGGCCTCAAGATCTCGCCAGAAAAATGCGCATTGGTCGCGTTTAGCTGGAAGCCAATGAGATCATACGTTGTCTCTATCGATGGTCAAAACATACCTTATGTCAGGACGCACCGATTCTTAGGAGTAATCATTGATCGCGACCTCTGCTGGAGCCCTCATGTGGCCTACCTAAAGAAGCGCCTGACGGATATCTCTAATGTGTTTAAGTTTCTTGGAGGAAATGTCTGGGGTACTTCAGTACATGCAATGATGCAACTGTACAGGGCGCTCTTTCTTGGGTATCTGCGATACAGCTTGCCTATGCTGACCAACACCTGCAGAAGTAATATCCGTACACTCGAAAGCGTCCAGGCCCAGGCACTTAGAGTGTGTCTTGGATTGCCGCGGTGTTCGTCAACGGCTGAAACCATTGCGATTGCACACGATTTCCCAGCCAAGACCCATATAGTCATGGAAGTGCTCAGAGCACACGTAAGGCACCTTGCTCGAGCCCCTGCCCATCATCTAGCCTCACTGCCAGAGGATCGACCAAGTGTTTCCTTTTGTGAAACAGTCCTGCCCTATCGTGCATACCTTCCATCAGGTTATACAGCTCCAGCGACAGTTCCGTTTCCACCATGGTGCTTGGCTCAAGCAAAGGTTCGACTTATAGTACCAGGAATACGAACAAAAGCCATCTCTCGTCTTCAGCACTCAAGCAGCTTTCACTGCTCTTGCTGTCCGAGACGTACAACGAGCATCATCATCTGTATACTGACGCTTCAACCATGGTGAATGGGTCTGTAGGATCGGTGATCTTTCCTGCAAAACCTTCCACCATAAAGATTCGACTCTCTCACCAGACTACATCGACTGCCGCGGAGCTTGCTGCTATTCGTTGTGCACTTCGTGTAATTTCTGAAGAAATATACCCAAGAAATGGAGCGTGTTCACTGACTCCAAGGCTGCTCTTCATTGTTTGGTTTCTGCCTTACGCCGAGGACCCCACGAACAACTAGTTATGGAAATCAGACTGCTGCTTCACCACCTCGTCGAGCAAGGACACGACATCACGTTGCAGTGGATTCCATGCCACTGTGGCATAATGGGCAATGAACTTGCCGACGCAGCAGCACGATCTGCACATGAGGAGGGCTTGCAAGACTCCATTCCATTCTCAAGAACAGACGCTGCAACGAAAATTCGTGTGCTTGCAAATGAAGCCATCATAACTTTATGGAACACACCAAGCTTAATGCATACACGTCTACACCGACTGGACCCATCCCTTCGTCTTCGACCCCCATCTGGACTCTCTCGACTAGAAACAGCAGTACTTTGCCGACTGTGGCTTGGTGTCGCCTACACAAGATCCTTCCCCTTCCGAGTTGGTATGGACGACAGCGCGGCTTGCAGACACTGCTGCGGCGAGGAGACCATCGAACATGTGCTCTGCCACTGTCCTCAGTACAGCGCGCACTGGCTGTCACTAGCCACCGCGTTGGCACGCCTTGACGACAAGCCGCTTTCAGAACAGTCAGTTTTGGAATGCCGACGTGAACTGTCGTCGCAGCAAAAGTCGGTCAAGGCTTTGTTGACTTTTCTACGTGACAGTGGCCTATTAGAAAGACTATAATGACCCCAATTTCATCCCTTTTCATATTTGTTTCTCACGCTTTTATTTTTGTCGCGCTCTTTTTTATGTCTTTACTTCCTCTTTCCCTTCCCCTAGTGCAGGGTAGCTAACCGGAGGTTTTAAGTCTGGTTAACCTCCCTGCCTTTCTCTCATTTGCATCTCTCTCTCTCGTACCAGAAACGACTTGCACAGAATTTAGAAAGTATGCTCATTAAATAGTTCTGATTTATATACTCTAAATAAACATTCTCGGCACGAGAGCGTAAGCGCTCATAGAAACCAAGCAGCACTGACTAGGGTGGTTGCTTGGGCTAGTTGGTTCTTCATGATCAAAAATAACGTACAGCGCAAAGGACAAGGACAGCGATAGACGACATAAACAGCGCTGTGTATGTCGTCTATCGCTGTCCTTGTCCTTTGCGCTGTACGTTATTTTTGAGCACTGACTACATTTGTTTGCCGGCTTCGTGGGGCTATCATGATGTTTCTTTTAATGACATATCGTGACAGTATTATTATAAGTAAGCGAGATTACGTGCAGCCACCGCAACTGACATTCTGTCAAAACCTGTCATCATAAACACATCAGACAGTATCTCACATACTGCGACACATTCAAATATTCATTTTTTTTTCCGTTGGCAATCGATATGTGGAATGCATTGCCAAAGGAAATTGTTGAATCAGATTCTGTGGACGCCTTTGTTGCAAAATAGGAGCCATATTTTGGTTGCGCATGAGGGTATTCGGGCGCGTAGCTCACAATATCATACATTACACGAATGCAGGGACAACGGTGCTCGTGTATTTGTACGCTGCTTTAAGATTTGAGATGTAATTATTGAGATGTACTGAAGAGTTGTATTTGGTTGAACCCCCGTAACTACAATAATGTCATACGACTAATATTGTAATTGTTGTGAACAGCTCTTTTTATACCTTCTTGATTCACGGGAAACAAAGAAGGTTAATATTTGTGTTGAATGCCAGTGTTGTTGTACGGCAGTGTTTTCTGTTTTTTTTTTCGTTCCTGTTCTTTGCCCTGTTATTCTATGCTTATGTGCATTTTTAGTGGCTACTTCGGAAGAAGTTTGGTTCGGCACAGTCGCACTGCTGTCTCGCTCCCTAGTGTTTTTGAATTTTTTCGACGTTTTGTCAAATAGATTTGTCGAAGACGTCGGACGACTCGCCAAGGTACCTTCCCTACCGGAGGCCGGGGGGGCCTTCGCCTCCCGTCGCTTCGATAGGAGCCTGCAGAAGAGCCCGATCTGGTAGCGGCGAGCGCCCCGTCATGACTACGCCTGACCTGACACCGGGGCAGAGGCCACCGACTGACCCTGAGAGCAACCGTGACTGTAAGCGATACAAGGCTACAGAAACAGACGACGAGTCTATGCTTATTGACGCTTGTGACATAGCTGACATCACAGATCTGGACGATAAAGGCTTCAGGCTTGTGCGTCACCGCAAGAAGAGGACCATCGGAATCCCAGTGATTGTTACGCCTGCTACAGAAGGAGCCGACCTGAAAAAAGTAAATCCCATTGTTCTGTCTACGGATATTGAAAAAATTCTTGGCGCATCGCCAGTTAGGAGCCGATTTACTGCTCAAGGAGCCCTGCTTCTAGATGTACAGACAGAAGAGCATGTGAATTCCCTTCTCAGCTGCAAGTCGATCTCAGGGACTGTAATCTCAGCACGCGTGCCAAATTCGTACCTGCAAAACACGTGCATTATTAGAGGAGTACCGAAGTGGTACACTGACGAGGAACTGTTGCTATACCTTAAACCACAAGGAGTTTACCATGCAAGGAGAGTCATGCGACGCGTCCAAATTTCCGAAACCGTTTGGGAGTCCAGGCGAACCAGCTCCGTGGTTCTTACGTTCGCTCCAAATACAGACCGTCCAGAGAAGATCAACTTGGGCTTCACAAGACACGAGACCATTGACTACGTTGAGACACCACCTCGGTGCTTCAAGTGTCAGCGCTATGGACATGTGGCCAAGTACTGCCGTGGTGAGCAGCGGTGTAAGAGATGTGGAGGACCGCACGATTTCAAAACATGCGCGTGCAGAGAGAACGTTCTATGTGCAAACTGTAGTGGTGGTCATCCAGCTAGTTATAGCAAGTGTCCTACGCGGGCAGCAGCAATAAAGCGTAAGAAAACGTTTATCTTGGGGCCAACAGGGAACGATGAGAAAAATACGACGAAGAAAACGACAGAAAGACACAGAGAGTCAGACGCAATGAAATTGAGCTCAAAGAGTGAAACTGATTTTCCAAGCCTGAAGCCTTCTCCAGGAATCCAGGACACAGTGGTGCCATCGCGCAGCGGACAGGCTAAAACAGTCAAATCAATGAACAGAGGCCCCGTAGAAGAGAAGACTGCTGAACAACCGGAACAGCGAAGTTATGTGTCTGTACTGCAGCGACCCCAATCGCGTTGCGATGAAAACACACCACAGGAGAACTGTCAGCAGGTGCTACGTGCTCTCTTCAAGGCCTTGCGATCACACATAGAGAAGATGCCGGCTAGCTCGATGAAGGAAATGCTCGAAGTAGTCCTCGCTCTCGAGTCAGTGATTCTCAGCTCTACCTCTTCTTAAAGCACCTAACAATATGGATGCGGTCAGGACACAATGTTCACCATCTCGTCCACAGGTGCCACTTATTATGCAATGGAACTGTGCGGGTCTTGCGTGCCATTTACCTGAACTGTCGCTTTTCTTACGCAACATGCCTGTGCCAATACTGGCCCTGTCCGAGGCTGGTCTTCCAGGTTCCAGAACAATTGCTGGTTACGTCGCACATGGAAACCAAAGTATTCCAACATTTCCGAACGGAAGCGCCATGCTATATGTGAGACGTGAAATACCACATCACGTTCTTCCAGTTCAAGACCTTTGCAGCAGTGCTTTGGAAGTCACTGCTGTACAAGTGCGGCTGGGAAATCGAAGCCTCAGCGTGGCCTCTGTGTATGTGAGCTCTCGCCTGAAGGTCTCGATGGGAGAAATTATCAGAGACCTCTGCAGCCGCTGCCCAGCTCCTAGGATTATATGTGGCGACTTCAACGCGCACCATACTCTCTGGGGCGACAAGGCGACTGATGCACGTGGAAAGCAAATTGTTAGAGCTTTAAACACCGAGGGACTCTGCGTGGCAAATGACAAACAGCCAACGTTTTTTCGACCACCGGCCTCTTACAGTGTCATCGACTTGACGTTACACTCAACGGACATCCTCGCATCGTCAACGACTAGTAAAGATAGAATGGGCAGTGATCATTTTCCTGTCTTCGTTAACATTGCTGGATATCGAACCAACGGCCGAAGATCCTGTCCTGTGACGCATTGGGATACATACAGGGACGGCCTAAGCGAATCATCTGGAAACCTGTTCGCGGACATGCTACGTAGCAAGAGATTGGCTACCGCTGAGCTGAAGCTACCCGACCACTTCCCCGCTCCCGATCTAAAGCTCAAAAATCTATGCGCTGCCCGTAGAAGAGCGGAACGGAGGCTGATGAGGACGAAAGGCAACCCATCAATGAAGACTATATATAACAGGATTAACGCAGTAATTCGACGTTATACAAGGAAACTAAGAAGAGATCAATGGGCATCATTTTGTGCAAGCCTATCGGTCTTCACGCCAGTTCCACGGATATGGTGGGTCGTTAATAACCTTGCTGGAAACTTTCGACCAAACAAGCCATTTGAAGCCCTAGCATTGAAGTTAGGCAAGACACTCGCTTGCCTTGCGAATGACTTCGCTGAAATATACTCTTCCGGAAGGTCAGCTGGCACAACCAACCCGCCACCGCCGCTATCGTCGTCTATAATGGATGCTCCTTTCACACTCAGAGAGCTGGAACTAGCTATGAGCAGCCTCCGACGTCGCTGTGCGGTGGGACCTGACCTCATCAGTAATCAGATGCTGACTAACCTACCGGTTGAGAGACGGCGTGATTTGCTGGCATTTTTTAACCAAGTCTGGGCCAGTGGGGCTATCCCACATTTATGGAAGGTAGCATGGGTGGTACCGGTTCTGAAGCCTGGAAAGAATCCTACAGCTCTGGACTCATACAGACCGGTATCACTGACCTCGTGTGCAGCGAAGCTAATGGAGAAGATGGCGTGCACAAGACTCACTTGGTATGTCGAGGAGGGTCGAAAACTACCATCGTGCATGACTGGGTTTCGGCAGCGTCTATGCGCTCAAGACAATGTACTGGACCTTCTAAGCCACATAGAGCATTACAGTGCGGATGGCCTGTCGACACTTGCTGTTTTCATGGATGTTTCTAAGGCTTACGACTACGTGTCTCAAAGAGCCATCATCAGCCAGTTGCAAATTATAGGCGTCACGGGTCATCTCTTGCACTTCATACATACGTTCCTCAATGATCGTCGCATCAGAGTTCGTCTTGGCGACACGTTGAGCGATGAAATACGTATATTTCGTGGTGTGCCACAGGGGAGTGTTTTATCTCCCTTATTATTTAACATTGCCATGAGTAGCCTCCCAACAGTACTAAACCATCGAACACCAGTGAAGATATCTGTATATGCCGATGATATCTGCATTTGGGTCTCCGGCTACCAGCATCGCCGCCTTGCACGAATAGCCCAGGGAGCAGTAAAAGCCATTCAGGGCCACTTGGCAACGATTGGATTATCACTATCAGCAGAAAAATCATCATTCGTACTATTTCCTGGAGTGAAAAGAAAATCTACACGTTTGACGCTGAATTTGGACGGATACCAGATTCGACAAGTCACCAACGTCCGATTTCTGGGCGTTACCTTAGACCACAGGCTACTCTGGCGCCGCGGTGTTGACCACGTTGTGGCGTCATCGTCACCCAGGCTACATGTGCTCAAGCGAGTCGCTGGCATACGCTGGGGCAACCACCCGACGTCCATGCTGCGGCTACATACAGCGTTGGTTACAAGTCGAATCCTGTATCAGCTACCTCTGATGTCACCCTCAGACAGCCAATACGAGCGCTTAGAAGCCATCCACAGAAAAGGTATCCGACTTTGCCTTGGAGTCCCTCAGCCAGCGTCAAACAAGAAAGTGCTCTACGAAGCTGAGTCACGCCCTCTACGACTTCAGGCTTCCCAGGCTCTGATGATCCAGCTCCTACGATTGAGTGAGTCTACGCCCGGTAGAGCGCTCTTACGACGTATAGGTAACAGGCCGCGCTCACATTTTTATGCAGCATTGAACACGCTTCGCGTATTAGGATTGCGCTGCTCGAGACAAAGGGAAAGGATAGAACCACCCTGGACATTCGAGGACATCATATGCAACTTAAGTGTACCACGATTGCAATCAAAGAGCTGCATTCCATCTGCAGAAGCCAAGTCATTAGTCCTGGAACACCTGAACACGATTTACCCGAGTCACCTACAAGTATACACAGATGGCTCTGTCAAGGAAGACGAAGACCGCTGTGCAGCTGCATTCTATATTCCCTCGCTAAGATATACGTGGTCTGGCCGTCTGGACTGTATAGCCTCGTCGACAGTTGTGGAAGGCGCGGCAATAGCTTCTGCTCTGCGCAAATTAAAGACTTTGCCTCCGCAGAATGTGGTTGTCCTTACGGACTCAAAGGCCGCATTACAACAAATATACCGTGGTTTGCCATCCCTCAAGTTCCCACGCAAATCACTAGCCATCGTGAAAGAGCTCAACAACAAAGGCTTCACAGTAAAGTTTCAATGGATTCCTTCCCACATTGGTATCTCAGGAAACGAAAAAGCTGATGCGCTTGCATACGCCGCGCTCTATCATCCTCCCAAAATCAAGGCCCCAAAGAGTAATCAAGTGCAAAAATCTGACATTCGAAATCACTTTGCGTCGCTTTGGGTTCCACCGCATATGCCCTGCGTAACCAAGCGATTGCACCGAGAGGAAGCCACACTTCTATATCGAATAAGGACAGGATCTGCAAATACACCGGCCTGGTTATTTAAAACGGGGCGAATCAATTCTCCGAACTGTTCGGCATGCAACGAGACAGGAGACATTGAGCACTTTTTGTGGTCCTGCCAGCAATTCCAAGATGAAAGAGACACTCTCCTGAAGAATCTGCAAAGCAAGAACCTTCCGCATGCGCGCCTGCAACACCTTATATTTCCCGCGGGATCAGTTATAGCCCGAAAAGAAACTTCACGTCTCCTCATCGAGTTTTTAAGAGAGACTGGCTTGAAGGACACATGGTGAAACCCTTCAGCGGTATTGTGCGAGACGCTCGGGCGGAGCAATTGCCGGCCTTGCTCGCCAGGCTAAACCCGCCTGTTGCTACAATTCACCACCACCATCACCACCACAGTGGCTACTTCCTGCTTGGGCCTGTGCAAAAGGCTCACAGCATTGTTAAATAAATAAAATAAATATCTTCACTGATGACTCATAAATACCTCCAAGCTTATCTTGCGGTTTGTTTATGCCCTCCACAGGAAAAACACTATCTTGTCGCCTTAAAATAACAAATGATCGAAGTTAGCCAAGCTTTGTGCGATCAAAGAACGATCAGATACCTATTAACGCATCTTCCGCGACAGTGGACGATCTTTACTGACTTGAAAGCAGCTTTGCAAAGTCTGCATTTGAGAAAAACGAACTCGAACTAGCATTTGCAGGCCATTGACGACATTACATACTTACACCACTTAGCATATAAAGCTGGTCATCTCGTAACCTTTCAGTAGATTCCATCGCACCGCGGCATATCAGGTAATGAAAAAGCAGTGAAGCGGCTCGTAAGAGCCAACCTCAGAAATTCACTTAATATAGGTACTGACTAGTTGGCTATAGTTGGCAATCGATGATTTTGGTGAAGCAGCGCACCTGGAAAAAAAGAGGTTCATACACAAGTGAATGATGATGACACACACGCGCTTTTTCCAAGTTCGCTGCTTCACAAAAATTCACGGAAGATATTTTTTACACGAACTGATGCATCAGCATTGACAAAACAATATGTTCTTAAGGAGCGAAAAAAAAAAAAAACTCTGGTCTTGCTGCCTCGGAGACTACGAATTTCTGTACTATATTGACTCTGAACTTCAATAATCAAGGCTTCCAAGACGACTATCACGGGATTTAGAGACGCTCTACGATAGGCTACGACTTGACATGACGTAAACAAACAACCTCCTTTACCGCCTTAGAAAACCTGCAAGCCTCTGTTGCTACAACTGTGGCTCTGTGGAATTGATCGAACATACTTTACTAGACTGTAGAGCGTACAATGATGAAGTGGTCATATGCAGGACAAATATAGCCGCAATCAGTCACGGCTCGTTAACACTACAGCACATATTAGGTCCCCGGCACTCTCCATCAATGTAACGTCAGGCGCTCTACTTGTTCGATTACCTTCAATCAACTGGCTTCCTCTCAAAGCTTTAGCTGTTATTCGGACTATTACATCGTATAAAAGGCCAGCAGTGAAGTCAAGACGGCTCATACATTCGCACAAGCAGGACAAAAGATTTAATTTAATTCTGGGATTTTACGTGCCAAAACGACGATATATGATTATGAGACACGCCGTAGTGGGTGATTGCGGATTAATTTTGACCACCTAGGGTTCTTTAACGTGCACCCAATGCACGGTACACGGGCATTTTTGCACTCGCACCCCCATCGAAACGCGGCCGCCGCGGCCGGGATTCGATCCCGCGCCCTCGGGCTTTATAGCAGCGCATCGCCAAGGCCACTACGCCATCACGGCGGGTGGGGACGCAAAAGCGAAATCACGATATCAAGGGATAATATTTATTTATTTTCACTTTCGTCCGCCCTCCTCCTCACCTCCCTTCTTCCCTTCCCCTGCAATCTAGCATGTAGGCGAACATTCCTACGCCGGCAAATGTGATGGAGCTAAAGGCGGTCGGCGAGGCCGACAGCCGTAAATGCACTTTACCCCAACCTTTCCTTCCCATCATCAAGAATCTCCTTCTTTCTCTCTCTCCTACGCCAGCAAACCTCTCTCCTTTTGAATAAGGAGCTCTCTCTCTCTCTCTCTTGCCATATACACAGCGACAGTACAAATACAGAACCATCTTGTAAACAAAACGTTTTTATACATGCGTTCATAACACCCAACAATGCCGTTATCGTCTTTTTTTTTTTGTGTGTGTAATGCCCTGAAAGAGCATTTTTGTATGACCATTGGTGGTAACGGGTCCACTAATTTCTTCAAGTTTCGTGTCGAAATCGATGGTACCTGGCGATTATTACGCTGAGCAAATACCAAACATTGCATGCAAACGATAAAGTGTATTTGCTTTCAATCAATGAAATCTTTTGATATGGAATTGCAGGTGATCACTGATGGTTCGTTGCCTATGACGCTGTATAGGGAGAGGTGACAGGGCATTAAGAAGGCATGCATACGAAAAACGTGAACGTTTTTGCTTCTCATGAAACTTCCTCCGCGTTGCAGATTTTCGCAAAGCTGATTTACCAAAGTTCACTGTGTCGAATACTTCAGCGCATCTGTAGCGTCGGAAGGTTTGTCGTAATCACTTCTCGTGAACGACTTTTACCCAATTAAATACATTATAGTTATTATTTAGTGCACTGAATTTATATACTTCTAACGTGCGGTGTATTTTGTTAAACGTCTTTGCAAAATCAAGGAATAAACAGTTAATACAGAAATTCTGCGTGGATATTATTGAATTCAAGTCGTTATAGTAAAATAATAAACCTGGGTGTCACAAGAGAATACTTTGCAAGAACCGTGTTGGCGGAGAAAAAAGAAGTTAAATTCGAGAAAGCGTTTCATTTGAGAGCAAACAACGCGTGCTCCACTGTTTTACAGAAAACTGACGTCAGAGATGGGCCCATAATTAGAAAGGTCGCGGGTATCACCAGATTTATGAACACCTTGTTTATCAAATGATATCTCGGTATACGATTTATATCTAGACCGTGTTCCAATCCAGAGACACCGTGCCGCAGTGAAGCGACTGTGAAAAAAAAAGGAAAATAATTTCATAATGCTAGAACAATATTCACTAGTATTTCGCCTGGAGGACGTCCGCTCTGCTTGGTCACAAAGATTTAAACAAAAATTATTTTTAGAATTTGGGGTTCTATGTGCCAAAACCACAATCTATGAGACACGCTGTATAGGGGGAACTCCATTAGCTTCATACAGCATAGTGACGGCAGCCCAATGTATCGGTGGGGTACTTACTTGGACTTGAGCGATACAAAGGCGCTTTGCTGCGTCTACAAACAGTGTTCACTCTTTCCCACTTTCACTATTTCTGTTCCCCTTTTCCCTTGTCGCCAGCGTAGGGTAGCATACCGGGCGCTCGTATGGCTGACCTCCCTGCCATTCTTCTCCTTGCTCTCTCTCTCTCTCTCTCTCTCTCTAGATTAATTTTGACCACCTGGGGCTCGTCAACGTGCACCCAGTGCACGGTATGCGGGCGTTCTTGCATTTCATCCCCGTCGAAATGCGGCGGCCGCGGCCGGGATTCGATCCCGCGACCTCGTTCTTGGAAGCGTAACGCCAGAGCCACTAAGGAACTACGGCGGGTATATACGATAGCTCTGCGGCATACTGCTGAGCACTGCATTGAACACGAAGCCGTATACTCCTGTAAGCAGGGCCGACCTTCGGTACTCATGAACCGGTCAGTAGCGGAATACTGACGGACACGGCGTGAACTACACCAGTCATGTAATCGAGACCTCGCGCGTGGTCAGCGGTCGCAGGGGCGTTCTTTCGCGCACCTGTCTGGCTAATTAAACTTAAGTTTACGTCATAAAACCGAATGCTTTCGATAAGGCCTATTTGCGAAAGTAATCGTGGCTGATAATGATGCAATATTTCTTTTTCTTTATTAAAAAAAATCCTAGATATTAGTAACCAAGTGAACAGGAGTAGCCGTCGCCCAGCAAACGGCTACACTTCTCTATTTCATCATCATTATCATCAGCCTGGTTACGCCCACTGCAGGGCAAAGGCCTCTCCCATATTTCTCCAACAACCCCGGTCATGTACTAATTGCGGCCACGCCGTCCCTGCAAACTTCTTAATCTCATCCGCCCACCTAACTTTCTGCCGCCCCCTGCTACGCTTCCCTTCCCTTGGGATCCAGTCCGTAACCCTTAATGACCATCGGTTATCTTCCCTCCTCATTACATGTCCTGCCCATGCCCATTTCTTTTTCTTGATTTCAACTAAGATGTCATTAACTCGCGTTTGTTCCCTCACCCAATCTGCTCTTTTCTGATCCCTTAACGTTACACCTATCATTCTTCTTTCCATAGCTCGTTGCGTCGTCCTCAATTTGAGTAGAACTCTTTTCGTAAGCCTCCAGGTTTCTGCCCCGTAGGTGAGTACTGGTAAGACACAGCTGTTATATACTTTTCTCTTGAGGGATAAGGGCAACCTGCTGTTCATGATCTGAGAATGCCTGCCAAACGCACCCCAGCCCATTCTTATTCTCCTAATTATTTCCGTCTCATGATCCGGATCCGCCGTCACTACCTGCCCCAAGTAGGTGTATTCCCTTACGACTTCCAGTGCCTCGCTGCCTATTGTAAATTGCTGTTGTCTTCCGAGACTGTTAAACATTACTTTAGTTTTCTGCAGATTAATTTTTAGACCCACTCTTCTGCTTTGCCTCTCCAGGTCAGTGAGCATGCATTGCAATTGGTCCCCTGAGTTACTAAGCAAGGCAATATCATCAGCGAATCGCAAGTTACTAAGGTACTCTCCATTAACTTTTATCCCCAATTCTTCCCAATCCAGGTCTCTGAATACCTCCTGTAAACATGCTGTGAATAGCATTGGAGAGATCGTATCTCCCTTCTCTATTTATTTTTATCTAAAAAAATAATCCTACTGTTGACCCTCCTGGCGGCTTTCGCTGAGAGAAGTTCAAATAAGACTGGCTGCTTCGAGAAAGGGCTGCACCCTAAATCCGTGCTTGTCAGCGCAATAATGCGGACCACCATTTCTATCTTAATTACGGCTCTCCGGCGCCGACAAGCGTGACAAATCTATCTTTTCCTCCAGTTTGTTCGACAGACCGACCAACAATGGCGTCTATTCGCAGTGTAGCGGAACATACTGAATCGCGAGAAATTATAAAGACACCTCGTCGCGAGCACCTTCACGTATGCCGTTTCCTGCAGTTAGAACCGTAACGGTGCATTGGCCAGCCGTTATGATGTGCAGGTTCCGCGAGAGAGCTTAACGTATGCATATAGCTTCTGTCTGCAGCCAGTAAACAGTACAGCACTCTTTAGGTCGTACGTGATGTACAGTGGCGCGAGTCTGGATTCGAGCGAATCAATACTATATCTTGGCACGTATCGACGACCGGCGCTGCTTTCTGAATGTCTTCTTTTGGGTCCATGGCCAAAATACTGCGCGTGTCAGGCCATGAAGGCCATTGTGACTTTCTTGAGAGGAAAAGAACTAGATATGCGACTGTAACAAGTGTTTCCAGCCTTTTTTTTAAATGAATGCGCGTCTACTTTTCTGTGGTTATCCTCATCATCTTTAATTTCTCCCTCTACATTTGTTCCCTTTACACGAACGCTGAGTATCAGGCTAGAACATAGTAGTTCAGGCCGACCTCTCAGCTCTAAACTCTTGTAATAAATTTCTCTCTTTGAATAACAGCAGGTTTCGCGCCTATGTCACGAAAACAGACAGTTTTAGCCCTGACAGGTTTCCATATCAACAGCTCAGTAATATGATAACTATATGCCTTGTACGTGCTTCGTATTGCCGGGCGGAAGCATTCGCCGTAAAATAAGGCGCTTCTGCGAATGGCGTGGCTATATTCGATGGGAAACTAAGAATGCAGTGGCAAATGCACCGCTGTCCAATTCTAAAAAAATTCGTGTAGATGAGCCTCCAGTTACGTTGGCTCATTTGAATGAAGTCACAACGGAGACAAACTTCTTTCAATACCGAAGCCTCCGGGAACTATGTTTTGGAGGGTGCAAGCACAGAGGGCAGATGGAGTGCGCTTTTGTGAGCGGAGCTACTGAGTTCGTATGTTATCACCGGCTATAAGAGTACCTAAGATCCAACCGTTGTCTTTTTTTTTCTTTTTTCGCGGATTTTGAGCCCCCGCCCTAACCTTTCGACACCGACAGTAAGTACTCAGTATTCGGCACCCGCTGCGGGGTTGTGCCGTCAGGCCTATAGAGTGTCACGCGCCGACGAAGCCTGCGCGCCTTCTTAGCGGCCCAGTTTGTGAGCACAGGGGACGAACGCACAAATCTCTTCGTTCGTAAGTGCTCTTTGCCACTGGCTGGCCGCCTCCGCTAATGATATGACCAGCATCAGGAACTGGCTGAAAATTTTCTCTTACGTACAATTCTAGCGTTAGAGAGCTTTTCGCGAATGCGGGCCCAGAATCTCGCTTGAGTGCGTATAGCGCGCCCGGCGTGTAGAGGTCTCCTTCACGATGCACGGCTGACACACGGCGGCGGGCGGAATGTTGGCGGGTTTTCCTGAGACGGGTGTACGAGAAACCAACACGAGCGCACCACGTGCGACTGGGAGCGTTCGCTGTTTGCGCCTCGGTTACGTCTTGGCGGTGCGCTTGCAGTGACAGCCGCTAACTGGGCAGGTCTCCCTGCCTGGTTTGTGTTCCCGCGAACAGACGCGTGCTCTGCGTGGCCATAACATGCCTTCGACATTCATCCCTCCCCCACACTTTCTTTCTCCCTTCTCTTCGTTATGTTGAGCTTTGGCCAAGTGTCATGAAAGCCGATGGGCAGCTCGTGATCTGACGTCGTGCATGGTTTCGTCACCACCACCGTCAAAAGGCGTCTGCGGATGCGTGTGACGGACAGGTTAAGCGGTGCTGACACCTGCGCGGACGTGTGTGTACATCTGCCTGTGAGTGCGTGGACGCGGCGAGCAAACAGGACTTGGTTAAAACACGTTGGCGGGCTAGTTGGTTAGAATCCATGGCAGAGTGTATAAGCGCGACTGGACGAGGACGAAGAAAGAAACAGATACACAGACACAGCGCTTCACTTTCAACTATAGATTTTATTTTCGCACGCATCGACAAATATATACCGTGCGAGCGGAAACAAAAGTAACAGCAAAAAAGGAACATTGAGTGGTACATTTCCTTGAACCGGACACGTGTGCAAGGCAAGGGGAAAAAAAAAAGAAAAAAACATGTACTACAATCGTCACAAAGACAAACTAACGAATCGTATCTCCTTTTCCGATAGTGACACCGAAGGCTCGCTTACGCACTTTTGCTCTAATTTGCTATCTCGTAGGCCTCTACAACCTCCCTCGTCATCCTGTTATGAGCCCTATACAGAACGGAAGTGCTTTCAAACACGGGCTTGCAGGAACAATCTCGGCAGTGAATACCCAAATGACCCGAGATTAGTGACGTTATATTGATGCTCCTTTAATCTCTCGTTGATGCATCTGCCGGTTTGACCAATATACGTACTTCCGCATGAAAGTGGGATGGCATAGACTTCTGTCGCGGAGGGCTTAAGCAAAAAGTGCAAAAACGCGTCGAATGCAAGCACTACCAATGCTAGAGCAAGGAAAGTTGCTGTGGTACCATGCATTCATTGCATTTCACATAATCTCAGAAGAATAGCGGCGAAATCGGGAGTAGACGTGGTTTTCTCTGCCCCTGAGCGTCTACAGAAGCTATGCAAACAGGTTAACACAGAAAATAACAAAAGGCACTCATGTTCTACCCAACATCGCAATCAATTTGTAACCTGTACTCATAACGTTGTCTATGCCATCCCACTTTCATGCGGAAGTACCTATATTGGTCAAACCGGCAGATGCATCAACGAGAGATTAAAGGAGCATCAATATAACGTCACTAAGGTAATCTCGGGTCATTTGGGTATTCACTGCCGAGATTGTTCCTGCAAGCCCGTGTTTGAAAGAACTTCCGTTCTAACGTATGAGGCTCATAACAGGATGACGAGGGAGATTGTAGAGGCCTACGAGATAGCAAAATTAGAGCAAAAGTGCGTAAGCAAGCCTTCGGTGTCACTATCGGAAAAGGAGATACGATTCGTTAGTTTGTCTTTGTGACGATTGTAGTACATGTTTTTTCTTTTTTTTTTTCCTTGCCTTGCACACGTGTCCGGTTCAAGGAAATGTACCACTCAATGTTCCTTTTTTGCTGTTACGTTTGTTTCCGCTCGCACGGTATATATTTATCGATGCGTGCGAAAATATTGAAAGTGAAGCGCTGTGTCTGTGTATCTGTTTCTTTCTTCGTCCTCGTCCAGTCGCGCTTATACACTCTACCATGCAAACAGGACATCGATTTGGCTGTGTGCGGTTTCCGCTCTGAGACACACTGATTTCCAAAGCGGAGTGAATTGTGGTTTCTACTCGGGTGTATAGGCGCGCCAGGAAGCGTACACACCTCGCTACTCTCGCACCCTGTCATCTGCACAGACTGTCGAAAAATTAGCAGCTTTATTTTCGCTAGAACGTGGATAATCGGCTAAAATAAAGGTGGGGGGGGGGAAATGGTACAAATGCGTCAGTGATTTAGTACTCCTTATCGCGTTCCTGTGATATTTGTTTATCGTATCACTCTACCACGTTCGTGTTGGCCGACATGAGTAATCTACGATATGATCGCGGCTGTCCCGCATGCATCTGGCTGGAAAAGCGGCGACTCTTTCCCTTCATTGCCGATGCGGCGAAAACCGTTTTCGCCGCGAGCCGGCTTCTGCCGGCTTCTGCCGGCTTCTTCCTCGTCACACGGCGCTGTAGGCGTTGAGGTCCTACTTACAACTCGGGCACCGTTTTCCTCAACGTGGTCACTCTGCTGGCTGTGCGATACAAGGCGGAGAACAAACTCCGTGATTGAACTGTGCCGTGCCGAGACTTACGACCGATTAAGTTAAACCGATTTTCGGCAGCACACCGCGCGGACGACACACACGAGCGCCGTATCGCCAGCGTCGTGTGTGCCGGTTGATTTATGACTCATTGAAAAGCGCTGTTTTCTTTTCTTTCATCATTCATTCATTCATTCATTCATTCATTCATTCATTCATTCATTCATTCATTCATTCATTCATTCATTCATTCATTCATTCATTTACTTATTTCATTACCCTCAGGGCCCGAGGGAATTGCAGAGGGGAGTGGATTACATTCGTTAAAAGTGAAAAAAAAAACAGAAGTAAATTGATATAAAACTAAAACGAAATACAACAAAAAAGAGACAAGGTTAATCAATACAGTAAAGGAAATTAAAAATAAATAGCGTTCAGTACAAGAAGAGAAAAAAAAAAAACTAGCTGAGCATACAAAGCGTAAAGATATCTTTTGCAACAAAGACACAAAACGATAGAAATGGCACTCAAAGCAGTAATATATGTGTACAAAACAAAGAAACACCCATTTTGAAAAAAAAAATATGGCGCAACAAACAAATAATAAAAAATAAAATAAAAAATGGGCTAAGCAAAAAGAAGAAGGGCGGCAATGCTACAATTTCTTGTGTTTATGACAACAGTAGGTTAGTTAAGCTGCTTTGAACTCAATTAACAGGTATTTCGACAAGAGATCGTGGAAGCCGACTTCAACTTCTTGGAAACAACATTCAAACGGCTTCCTTTGGGTAACTGTCACTTACACCCCACGGAACCCAGACTACTGCGTCTGTCACACTATAGAGACTATACAGGTATGCATATCTCACACGTTGCGTGTGCTCTCAATACGCGGCTGCAGACGAAGGACACTTAAGTTTGCTATTGACCGTCTGGACTCCCGGCTCTTTTCGAAAGAGAAGATTTTGCCCGCATGCAGACGGGTTAACCATGCCCAACACGCCATAAAATCCCTGCTGCACTCGTCTCTATGTGTGCTGTGAAGACTGCGAAATCTGTTTTGCGCGAGATCGTTTTGGCGCGGATACATTGCTCCTGCGCGTAGTGCGTCTGTAGTTCACATCCGCGTATGTATTGACATACGTATGTATAGTACATCATTGTACTTTATGGAATCGATCTACCTCTCTCTTTCCCTGTATATTCCAATTCCCCCGGTGAGGATACTGGAGTCACGCTCTCCAGGCCGACCACTCCTCCGTTTCCTTCATTAAAATATACTCCTCCTAGCCCTTGTGAAAACAATGTGTGTGCACATGAATGCCTCTAGAAATATTGCAGCTTGTTGCATGCGCTGTACAATGGTTCATTAACCATAGGAATCGATTTCGATTATCTACTTCCCAGTATAGAAAATGGAATTCGAACAACAGGACGTTTCGCCACTGATTCCGGACGTGTCACGCGGTGGCATTCCTTCGAGGCAACCACCGCGCGTGCGTGATATTACAGCGAACAAGTAAATATGTGCACTCTCGACAGCAGCGACTAGAACGCGTTAGGAGCTGAACCAAACCAGCGTTAAAGCAGTGTTTACTGATAGGTGATGGCGGATTCGGAGCATGCAGCGTGTTGTTTCGATTGATGTTAGTTGGCGCTTCTTTTCATTTTATTGCGACAGCAGTAGAACATTCGTAAATAGCGCACCGAAGCGGCTCAACGCGCTCGAAAACCACATACTCCGACAACATGTTTCGAGCTCTTAGTTTTGGCAATGCAATACGAACACGCCCAAACGTCCACTCCTAAAAAGTCTGCTGCTGTCGCAGTTAATGAGTTCAGAGCCGGAGGAATGCTAAGCCTGCTGACATTTCTTTAAGCGTTTTTGTTTGTTTGTTTGTTTACTATAGGGCACGGTGGTGCGCATCATCATCATCATCAGCCTGGTTACGCCCACTGCAGGGCAAAGGCCTCTCCCATACTTCTCCAACAACCCCGGTTATGTACTAATTGCGGCCATGTCGTCCCTGCAAACTTCTTAATCTCATCCGCCCACCTGACTTTCTGCCGCCCCCTGCTACGCTTCCCTTCCCTTGGAATCCAGTCCATAACCCTTAATGACCATCGGTTATCTTCCCTCCTCATTACATGTCCTGCCCATGCCCATTTATTTTTCTTGATTTCAACTAAGATGTCATTAACTCGCGTTTGTTCCCTCACCCAATGCTCTTTTCTTATCCCTTAACGTCACACCTATCATTCTTCTTTCCAGTTGCGTCGTCCTCAATTTGAGTAGAACCCTTTTCGTAAGCCTCCAGGTTTCTGCCCCGTAGGTGAGTACAGGTAAGACAGAGCCACAGTGGTGCGCATTTACCATCAAACGCGCATAGAAGACGCAGCATTTGACTGGAGCTGACAAGCGATTGTGTAGCAAATTAAGCTATTGTCGCATCTCCGTCACTCTGTGCGTACGCTTCGGTAATTTGACCTGTCCTCACCACGCAGAACTGAGCCCCACGTATCTGACAGCCACTGCGACCTGTATAACAGCAGGTAGGGGATAGGCTTCTTTCAGTGCATAAAACAGACTGAAGACGATACACAGTCGTTTAGCAGCGACATAATGAGTTCGTAATACGTATATGGGTTTGCCTGCACGTTAGCAGAATGCGGAAGCCGTAAACAACCGTCTTTTATTGAGCATAAAAAAAAGAGTACATATACGTGAAGAAGTAACATTGGTTCCTGTGCACACCTTCGTAATATCTAATATAACATGACGACATTAAAATGAGAATTGCACCACAGGCGTCAAGCGAAAGGAAAACGCAGACATCGCACGACGCGGGCATGAATACTACGCTTTGTGACGTCACCGCCACCTTGCCTGCACGGTCGCTCGCTCCCTTCCCTTCGGGCTACGTGGGGCTGACCCGGACGCGGAGCTCGAAATTGTTTGCCACATTCTTCACTCATCGGCGCGTGAGTCACGCGGCGGCGTGGGCCTTGTGTAGATATACGTATACGTTTGCGCCTCCTCACTTCGAAACTCTAGGCTTTAAAGGCTGTATACTCTGCGCACGTTCCACGCGGACACGCACGCTGCAGCTTTCGCAACATCTCTGAGAAAGTCTTCTTGTACACAGCGTGGTAGCAAAAGTTGCAAACGGTGGCGTTTATATTTTCTGCGCCGGATCGTAGATTCCACTCTCGCGCATCGAGTTACATACAAGGAGAAAAAGAAAAAAAAGAAACAGGAATTCCTGGGCTCTAAACGGGACTGCTTTTTTCTTCTCGCCTTGGTGAATTTCATAACTAGCGATCAGCGATGGTTAAAAACTAGAAACATTCGAGAGGCATGTTTACGTGTGCAACTTACTGTAATGGCAGAAACACGTGTATGTTAAAGTGTAGTTACGAAAAAAGAACGAGGCAGAACATGACGTTAATATGTGATGTTCGCAGTTGGGGTTGAGTTTTCGAAAATTAGTTCCAAGGACATGCATGTATTGCAGTCTGACCAAGAGCTAAAGCAAGCTGTCGAGGCAAATAAAAAAGAAAGCCGCAGTTTCGCCCGATACGCGAAGCATCGAGTGCGATAGCAAATTAGTAGACAGCTATATGAAGTAAGGACAGTACGTAGTCTTATCGGTCGTATACAAACTTGC
The DNA here is from genome assembly GCF_038994185.2 of Dermacentor albipictus. Taxonomy (NCBI): domain Eukaryota; kingdom Metazoa; phylum Arthropoda; class Arachnida; order Ixodida; family Ixodidae; genus Dermacentor; species Dermacentor albipictus. Next base: position 246,713,085 of record NC_091821.1, read on the forward strand.
AAACATTCGCTTACTAACTAAATTAACAAGCATGGCGTCCCGCGCGCACAAGCAAACGTGGACACATCTCACTCTGTGACCGCGCACACTTGATGTCAAAACGCTAGAGTGAAATTGTGCGGCAGCAGCAGCGAGCGAGATGACCCTCGTGCTGTCTCTCGCTTGAACGCGAACTAAGCGACGAGAACACAGCGCACACGAAGCTATCAGCACTCGGCGCACTCTGTCCCCATCGCAGGTCGCTTTCAAGACAGGGCCCGCGCGGTCGCGCCAAACGCAGCCGCCGCCGGAGTAGAACGGCCCCGGTGCCTTGCGCGCGACGGAAGACGGCGCGCTTCCTCCCCGCTTTCCTGCCTTGCGCGCGCCAGACTGAGCCACCATCGCCGGCTCACCCTCGCAAGCTTACACTCGCACATATAGCATATACGGCGCGCGCCGACGATGTTATCGCCCTTCGACATTATGCAGAACATTACGGCGACGGCGACGCCACCAACGACGGCAGAAATCAGCCTGGAGTATCCGTATAATTGCTATCGTAATAAAGAAAGTGGGGGAGGGGATCCGACAGCGCGAGGTGTCTGTAGCACCTCCGCTCGTGTGCTCAGCTTTCTCTCTCACATCATATAAATGAAAACACGCAAATCTCGCCAAAGAAGGCGCCGGTCTGCTTTCTTTTCGGTGGAGGAGAGTAGCATATAACTCTACTTCTATTTAACCCCACAAGCCCTTGCTGCTGCTGTGTCTCAAGGCATTCCGGCCGACGGCTAGGGGTGAAGGGGGAGAATGAAATAAAAGCTGAACGCTTAAGCAAGAGTTCAAATATCAACTAAGGCAGTGTCGCGAGGCAATGGAAGGGGACATGCGCAATGAGATCCGAGAACTGAAGGTAGAACACAAAAATCGTATTCAAAGCATCGAGTTCAGTCACGCCTCAGTTGAAGAACTGAAGGCAAAATTAAGAGCTGAAAAGCTAAGCGTTTCTCTCCTGACGCTCATTGACTGGTGTTATTAAGTTGTTTCTCCTCCCACAAACCTCAATCACCCTTCCACATCAAGGAAAATTAAAATTTGTTGACCTTTATTTCCAGCCATGAGAGTACATTCGAAAAAAGGGAAAGAACGTTACTAGAGTAAACCTTTCTTTCTTTCTTTCTATACTCTTTAGTCTAAAAATGTTTAAGGGATGTACGCGATTATAACACGACGTGCAATGCATGGCAACGAACATGTATTTAGTCAAATAAATCAACCCATCTGCCCAACCCAACCAATCAGTTCACTTACATCCAGAAACGCAGTCAGCCACAAGCGGCGGCGTCACTGCCGTTCATACGCGTGCATTGTCGGTGATAAAGGGTAATTCTAGTATTGTGGCTAATGCGGTTATACTGGGCCCTAACGTTGTAGTTTTCTTTCACCATAGCGTCCCTTTCGGTGGCACGCAATGATTTTGTTTGCTTTGTAATTTTTTAGTCCGCGTCAGTTCCCCCCCCCGACCTCCCCCCCCCACCTTCTAAATCTTTTTTTAAGGTGAAGGTTGTGGCCGCCAGGAAAATCCTTTGAACATAAAACGCTGCTGAATTGAGAGAGAGAGAGAGAGAGAGAGAGAGAGAGAGAGATCGAAATTATAAGAAATCCAGAGAGGTTGGCCTGAGCTGGTACTTTCTGACCTGCTACATAGCACGGGAAAGGAGGAGAGGGCACACACAAAAAAATAAACAGCGGCGAAGAAAGGAGGAATGGATTCAATTTGCGATAAAACCGATTGGCTCACGATCACGAGGCCGCCGACGGAAACATAACCGCCCCACTGAACGATGGAAATCTAAGCTGTGGCGCCGAATGAGAGAGAAAATTGAGTTCCTCTAAAGAAAGGAAATGTTGGAAAAAGAATGGGGGAGGGGGCTGTAATGAAAGCCTGATCTTACACGCAATCACAAAATTCTGAGAGGAATTCCGAACGAGACATTACGCACATGGGAAACACATGCTGAAGTCAACTGTGAAAGAAAAAATATTTTAACTGTCAAAGTGTGTGCTTTGTGACATCTTACTTTTTGACGTGGAAACGCGTCAACGTCTGAGAGCGTGAGACGAAGGATACCCGTTGAAAAACTCTGGTGGTATAGCCGTCCCGTCGTCCAATCGCACATTTCTGTGATTACCGCGCACTGTGGACAGGCGCCGTGTGGAAGAACATTGCGTGCGGTTCTGGCGCGCGTCGATTTTAAGTCTCTGCGGCAGACTCGCAGATATCTGTCTTGTTGGAGGAGCTCGATCACACGGGGAACATTATCGTGGTTTGTTGCGGAAACATCAGTACCGACCCTCTTGCAGCTGAGAGGATCGCATCCCACAGCTGAGTGATTCTGCAATCATATGGTTCACGAGCACAACCATTGCGCATACGGCGTGAACGAGATTGGCTTGAAGGACATGGAAAGGCGCACTCAAAGTCACTTGTTCAAATCACTCAGTGGCCATAAACGACAGAGCGACGGGGCTGTGATCACGATCAACTTATAGTGGTTGTGCGTTAACTTGGCCGACGATCGTAAGTAATACTGGTCCTTGAGACAAAATGAAAGCACGAAATGGAAAGACAGGTGTTATCAGTCAAGTCTCTTTAACAAGCTCCACCCACCCCAATTACCTCCAGGCAAAATATGAAAGGCACAAAATGTACACAAGAAAAAAAGTGTTGCGACTAAAAGTATGCAGGAAAATATACTACAGTGAGATTATAGACAAAAGCAACAACGACGAAGAAGACAAGGCAAAACACAGAATGAAAGCTCAAGAAAATCTTCTTTCAGTTTTATAACAATGCACTGGTTCATTCAGTGCTGAAAGAGAAGGCGGCACGCGCGGTCTCTTTGGGAAAAGAAAACTTTACTCATTTCCCTTTTCAGCTGACCACGAGCTTAGCGGCTGCTTCCTGTTGCCTCATATGAACAGGCCAATCAGTTCAGGGCGACGACCAACTGTGTTTAGTCTCCTGAACACTCGACATGGGGTTGTCTAACAGAATGGTCTGCTCCATGCTTACCCACCACCAACGGCAGTGCGTGATCTCGAGATGACCTGAGCTTCCACGCAACGCTCATAGTTTGACCTGTGTTCGCAGCCGACAGTTGAAAACTGGCGCCGTATATTACTCCTAATCTCAGCTCTTTGCTTCTTGCAGAGGGAATGATTACGAAATCGCGGACACGGAGGAAGATGAGCAGTGCGTATACACCGCCTCCCTGGCATTCAAATTACACAAGGAATGTGACTAGCGACAAATTCACCGAAGTCCTGGCCTGCTACTGTTAATTAGCTACTGGGCCCGACATCGACGACCTCCCACAGCTATGGGTATGGAAAACGCATGCCTCCCCAAATACGCATGAAATATTGCTCTCTCCCCTGGCAAGCCTCGTCCTTTTACAGCACCTACCTCATCGAACCCCAGCACTCGACATATTATATTATAGTTAATACCTGGTTCCAGTGAGAAAGAAGCAAATTAAGAGGAAATTTTAGCTCGGGTGCTCCTATATGAATGTATGTAAAAGGAGAATTCGTTTTTTTCCGGCAACCACTGCACAAAATTTGACGAGGTTTGTTGCATTTAAAAGAAAAACTTACAATCTGGCGACTGTTGGTGTCGAATTTTTAATTTATACGTCAATACTTTATTAAAAATTGGCAAAAAGTGCAAAATTTCAGGAAACGAAACTATCACGTTTACAACTCTGTCTCTCGGCACTGAAAAATGATATCACAATTCTGTGCATAACATCTAATAGTAATTCTAAAGTGGACAAAATTTATATGTTAAACATGATTCTCAAAAATTTAGTAATATGGAAATACTGCTTTTGCGGACCCCTTGTACACAACGTAACGAATTCATGTAAGATATAAAATGACACATCTAATTTGTCCGCTTTGAATGTTTTAATAGTTGCCGTTAACAGAACCACGATATCTGTTCTTGATGCAGAGCTATTAATTTGTAAACTTCGTGCTTCTATTTTTTTTTCCGAACTATCAGATTTTTGAAAAATATATATTTTTTAGAAATCAGGCCCTAAATCAAAATTCCGCGTCAGACAGTCACTAAAATTGAACTTTTCCTCTCAAATGCAACAAATTTCATTAAAATCGGTCCAGGGGTTATCTGATAAAACCGTTTCTGCGTTTTACATGTATTTGAATAGGCCGCGTCGGCCCGAGCTAAAGCTTCCTCTCAAGGCGTTTGAACCTACTAGCCACACTTTTTGGCGTCTAGTACTAGACGCTAGCTCCCCTTTTGTCGTTACCGTGCAGCTACGTAGCAGCACGGTAACGTAGCAGCACGGTAACGACAAAACGGGAGATTTCGTTGCATTGACCATCAGTGTAAATACGCGCATGATGGTTATGCTGCCTCTGGCACAGAACAGAATTGTACTGAAAAACAGCCAAAAGGTTCCGATCGATGACATGTACCTATATATATACCATTTATAGCGCATACGGAGACTTCAACAGTGACAGTATCATAATCCGAGATGGAATAGCAGCCGTGCGTATCAGTTGGAAGCCGTGGACGCAGCTGGTCTAAATTCCCTGCTATTGTCTTAGTAGCAGCCCACATCAGAGACGACAGAAAGTACAAAAGTCTCGTTTCTAATCGTGTTTACTTCGTGGGAACAATGTGTGCTATCTACGAGACAGAGTGAGTGAGTGAAAGCTTTATTGAGCTCTAGCAATTGTGTTTTTCTGCGGCTGGGGCGGATTCTTTGAGGGGAGACTTCCTCCTTGTGTTTTCCCCGGAGGTCCTCGCCCGCTGATTCGTCCGTCCTCTATCGCAATGGTCGGCTGTCCTCAGTCCTGGGCTCCGCCGGCCTCTGCTGTCCGTTGTGCACGTGCACGCCGCACTATATAGACCTAGCTGGTCTTCGCAGCGGTCGCTGGATAGCAGTTCCTCCCAATGCTCTGCACTTGGGTGTAATATGATTCGGACTACGTCAGTTTCTTGACGTGTCCATGTTATGTGGTATAATGCGGGTTTATCATTGTGCCATGGACATTTGTCCTTATATAGTGTGGGGCGCATTTTACTTGGCAAGTTAAGCTTGGGGTACGACCCTGTTTGTAGTTGTCTCCATGCGACAGCTTCTTCCCTGTTAAGGGACTTGTGCGGCGGGCGGTACCGCTTCTTGCTGCCTCTGTAATTGTCTAAAATGGGTACAGGCGTGGGTTCCTCGAGGCTGTTGACGTTGGACCTCGGTAATTAGTGTACTCTCGAGCTATCCTGTCCGCCTGTTGGTTCCCTGCCACCCCCGTGTGTCCCGGTACCCATACGATCTCGTGTGTTCGCTTCCTGTGGTTCTGTGCCTGTTTGTTGTGTTTCACAGTCTACTGAGCAGACTATGCGGAGTGCTCGGTGACTGATTCTGCCATGCAAGTAGTTGCGTCAGGCTGTTTGCGAGTCCGAGAGTATTGTTAGTGACTGTCCGATCCGATAACCCTACGCTGCCGCTAGAGCAACGGCCACTTCTTCAGCCTCGACTGCCGTGCAGTCTTGTAACGAAATGCTGGTTCTCTCTCGTAGCGCCGAGTCGACCATCGTTGCTACTGCATTCTTGCTTCCCCTTTGTCTGGTATATGCCCAGATGTGCAGATTACAGACAGCCACAGGCCGAGCTCTCCTCCAGAGACTCGGCTACGTTGAGCAGATACAGGAAATCTCGAGGACCGAAGCTATTCCCGATAAGTACCGCAGCACGCTTACAATAGCACCAGTCCCAAGGAGCATGGACCCCAACATATGTATAGGTCGCTGGGAGGCAAGGGCCGAATACCTTCAGAAAACTTACGCTCCCTAAAAGACAACGTGTGTTGACGCAGCCATATCTACGAGAGCAGACTGTCCGGCTAGTTGGTTCATCGCCACACCAGTGTAGCGGTCAAACAGAGGAGCTGACGGAAGATAGACAATGGTGTTGTTTGTGGGCGCACTTAAAATAAATAAATAGATCAATCAATCAATCAATCAATCAATCAATCAATCAATCAATCAATCAATCAATCAATCAATCAATCAATCAATCAATCAATCAATCAATCAATCCGATTTATTATAACCGCATGGCACATCTTATGTAACATCGGATAACGCGATGACCACGTGTTTTTGAAAATTTTCCTCGTCGTACACGGCTTTCGCTTTGACTAGCAATCCGTCCGCGTTCTCACGTCTTTCCCGTTGATATGTGGTCGCCGGAAGCGCGTTTACCCGAGAAATGTGCTCCCTGGCGCTGTCTGCGTTCCGACGCAGGTCTTCCCACGTTAAGGCCGAGTCGACAACAATAGCTCTGCAGGAGCGTCTATCCTGCCCACTCCGTTTCTTCCCGCCCGTATTTCCGCTCAACGACACCACATGATGCACCAACTGGCCCAACAGTCTACGCTTCTGAACAATAGCTGGACATGTCGGCAAGGCACGGCGATGCGGCGCATGTGACCCGAGCAGCGTCTCGTATTTAACATATATGGATTCCGTATCGCTCCCGGCAATGCCGTTCATTATGTGATTTCTCGTACACCCCAGGCAACCACTCTCACAAAGACCTGCTCGCCGGAAGCGCATTAACACGAGATCCGTGTGCGCCTGGACAACATCGACGCGCCGTGGCTTTTCCCATGGCTCGCCGGCCGCGCCACCATCAGTGGCGTGACACAGTAGACAGCGACGAGCGGTGACTCGCCGCAAGGACTTTCGGTGAAGCTGGACAAGCGTTGCTGTTGCCAAGGGCACAGTTGCGCGCGCGCACGCACGCACACGCACGCGTGTGCTCTCTGTCACCGTATTAACAGATGTTAATCAAGACGTGGCTTAAGTAATAATGAACTGAAATAACTGAGTGACCGATTTATTGATTGATTGGATAATTGTTTGAACACACACACACGCACATAATCCAGCTCATTAAGCACGCGGGTGGCGGCTCGCAGTCCAAACCATCTGCAGATATAGAAAAGGTGGCGTACAGTGAAGCTGCCTTCGCGCTTTCCTCTTGGCTCCCGAATGAAAACACGCATACAGTCACCTCGGGAGCTGGGGCGAGGCGGGTCGCTTTGTCATGCGGTGCGTCAAAGCTTCCATTTACGCCACCCTTCTACATCACAGGGCTGGTTGGACTGCAAGCCGCGCTTCGCGGTCCGTGTGTAATGCGTTGAATCATTGAGCGTAATGAGGTTAATCGGACGAATAATTTGACTGCAGCTATTTCGATCTATACGTGGGCATTTTCAAATGCAGAAATGCCGAACCATGTACTTCACTTACGATTGCTTTCAACATTCCGATATAAAGGCCTGCCGTAATGCCTGTAATTAGAGCGAATATTGTAGGCTTATATAAAAGAAGTGTTTAATAATAATAATAATAATAATAATAATAATAATAATAATAATAATAATAATAATAATAATAATAATAATAATAATAATAATAATAATAATAATAATAATAATAATAATAATAATAATAATAATAATATCTTATATGTACCTGATTGTTACTTATAATTGCACTGTTCTGCTACAGTTCGCTGCTGTTTAAGTTGCCGAGTGTAGTAGATTCTTGCAAGGCGGCGAATAAGCAGAACAAGAAACGCATCGTGAAAGACGAAGCCCCGAGTGGGGGAGGTGGCAGCAACGGTAGCACGGAGGTGCGCGTTCCTTTTATGCCTTGCCAGCGCATGCGTGACCACAGCCGCATCGATTGCAACGCTGTTCATGCTGATTTTTTCTTCTTTTTTTGGGGGGGGGGGAGCGCTAGGTACATATAGGAGGGAGTAAAATACGTCAAGAATACAGGACGAGTGCTTCTTTACGCGTTCGATATACCTCCTGTCTGTCTTCGCGCTTCCAAAAACTTCAGCGTGAGCATCGACCAACTAGCCCAAGTCGTCATCATCTCGCAACACTGTGCTTCTTAACAGAAAGCTATAGATAGACAGCGTGTCAAAAGAAACCCTATAGCGACTCTCCTGTTCTCCTCCGCTTTGTGTTTCACTTTCGCGCTGCCTTCTTGACGATGCTCTGGAAGGCCGTATGACGTGACCTTCTTTTTGAAGGAGAGTGTAACGTGAAATGCCATCTGAGTGAGGCGCTGTTTGAGCGCAGCCATCTTGCTCGGGCAAGTGTCGCGGAATCTCGAACGAGCACGCGAGACCCGTATGCAATGCACGGGGAGTCGTCGCGGGCACACGTGCACACCGCGTGAGCCCCGCGCGTTCTGTGAGCGCGAGATAGGAGAACGGTGCCAGTGTAGCGGCCTATCTGCGGCGCGCAGGCACGATTCTGGCCCAGACGCCTTTCCGGAGGCTGCGGCCGCTTCCGATTGCCGCAATGCGTTCGCGCTGCGCTCTGGCACGTGTGCATGCAGCGGCCTGCGCTGTGCACATGGCTCTAATTGGGCTGGGTGATTGCGCGCGTCGCTTTGAGGGATCGATACCAGGCGAATTGGTCGTGCTCCGTAATGGATTGTGGCACAACGAACCACGGACACAGGACGAGAGAGAGAGAGAGAGAGAGAGAGAGAGAGAGAGAGTGAGAGAGAGGCTCTATCGGCACAAGATTTAACGAACACTTTTAATTGACAATGCAAAAAAAAGAAAGAAAAAGAAGCAACGAAGAAAACTGAAATTAAGTCTAGCACTTAATAGCAACAGCGTCGGGAGCATAATCTAGGTGGAGCGATTTTGCTTGCCGTTTCGCACGAGCAACATTGCAGGAAATTCTCTGCGAAATCGCTTATTGGTCGTGGACGCCAATAATACCGCGGATCGTCAGACACGTCAGAATAGAAAATAGCGCTCTCGCGCCCAGCTTTGCGCAACACGTCACTGGAACTTCCGTCTGCTTACAGTATAGTTAAAGTCTTTCTCTGCCAGTTACGTATCGGGTATGCTTCTAGCCTCTCTTGTGGGTCGATTCCGGAGTCTAAAAAAAAAAAAAAATCCGGCAGAACCCATTTTGCGATGAATGTCGACGACAATGCGATTAGCATTGAAGCAATGCAGCGACTCACTGCCACCGCCGAAAGGCGTCACGTTAAGGCGTGTATATGCAGCCGCGCACCTCTGCCGAGCATCCCTCTGGACACTGCGCAATCTATATATATAGTGCTCTCGGTGGTATCGGTACTGGTAGTACCACTGTGCGATGGTGTTACCGGTGGTAAGGGGAGCCTTCTCGCATTCTTCCCTCGTGACAGCTAGTGTTTTCAGACGCTGTCATTGAGACGCGCTGCGGGCCCTCAGAACAAATTCTATGGTTCTTACAACGCACTCTCACCCCCAGCTCAACCAGGAAGACATTGACTTTCATCGACGTCGACTAGAGGTTGAATTCGCCTTCAAGATAACAAAATTTTTGTTCTTGTTTTCATAGCAAAGAACGAGTTCACAAATTTAACTAGGATTACGATACTTCCTAATGCGAAATTTTAGCGCAGCTGTATACGTGTTTTCATATCACGATAGTTCATTTCGAAGTTGCAAGCGGAGCGAAGTATCGCGCGATCGCCTCGCACGACGCGCGCTACTCTGTCGAACTGCCAACATAAGGGTGAGTCGAGGACCAAAAATAACGTACAGCGCGAAAGACCAGGACTGCGAAGACGACATACACAGCGCTGACTTCCAACAACATTTAATTGCGTTGCCACATCGTGTGTATATATACAAGAAAGGGCATGAGCAGAAAATGAAAGGCAGTCACATGGGGTGTTCTAACAGCTAGTCACTGAACTAAGAGCATGGTCACCAGAAAAATAAAAAAAAACATTACGATTTCTATCTGTTTAGATACGTGACTTCACCAGGGGTCAGCGCGATAGAGGGGGCACTAACGCAAATACTACCAAGTTTTCTGATGAAATCAGCTTCCACAATTTCCCGATCATGAATTACCAACTAGCTCAAGCAACCACCCGAGCCAAGGACGTCTTGGATGACCTTCTACTCTTAAGGGTGTGAATGTTTTTACAATGCACTGCTGAAAATCGGCAGCCGTGTGGTAGCGGCGCTCTGACGGTGGTGGCTCCCGCTGGTCGCGAGCTGCGTGTTCCGCGTGGTGATTGCAGCCTAGCAATTTAACCAGGCGATTGTCTATTCAAGCAATTACCGGAGTTTGTTCCTTCAAATAACCATCGGGACCACCGTTGTCACGGCGCGCGGGCGCGCAATCACGCGGCACTTTTCGTATTTCGCGCGCTATACAGTAGAGCGCATATAAGATAATTACGCAGGACATAGAGCGATGGAAACGACTCACTGGGTTGCTTTAGGACACAATAAGTTTTTTTTTTCATTGAAGCCACGTCATGAATTCGAAAATTAAAAACTTGTTTAATTAATCTTCTGTAACTAGTCGGATAATTAGCATACAGAAATTATCTCGACAACGGAAGAGGACAGACGACCGAACGCCGTAGGTCTCATAATCGTAAGTTATGCGAATATTCTCCTTCCTCCTCTTCTTCTTCTTCTACTTCTTTTTTACTACAGCTTGGCTAAAGCTGGTTGGGGCACCTTGTATGACTTCCGAACGAAAACACGGAACGATGTTTGGCTGACTCTTTGGGAAAGATAAGAATGCAGTGCCGTCGATGAAGTAGGCGGTCGTGTGTTCACGTCATAAATCAGTGCGAGGCTCACAACGCCGAGATAAAGTTGGCGTGTGCCTTCAAGCGTGCTTTGCTGCAGAACGCCCGTGTAAGTCGGGACGGCCGTCTCGCAGGCCATGTGCCCGAAGTTCCTGTCTGCAGTAAAAAGCTCAGCCCCCTGTAGAATACAGGGTGTTTCAGCGAACATTTTCAAAAATGCTTAAAGGTTGCCTGTGCAGCCATGGAGTTCGCAACGCGGATCCATTTGAAACGAATTCTCAGGATGCCACCAGTTTCGAGATAATAAATCCCGAACTTTGCGATGAAATGCATTCAAGTTCCAGTTACTTTTGTGCTTGAATGCATAAAACGATGTTTTTCTCATTAAGTAACTGGAACGCCAATGTATTTCTCCATAAACTTCGGGAAATTATACGTCGATACTGGTGTCGTCCTCAGAATTCGTTCCGAGTGGATCCGCCCGGATTGAATTTGTAAATTGCATTATGGACCAGAAGCTAATTAGTTCGAAACTTAATTAGTGATTTTTGTTAATTAGTCGATTAAGCATTTCAATTTTAGTCCAAGTAGTGCCATCCTCTCCGAGTAGACCAGCTCATGAACTAGATATGTGCTATCTGCCACAGGCAACCTTTAAAAAATTTCCTGTGTTCGTTGAAACAGCCGGTAGAGTTTTCTACTAAAATTACTAGAGCGAAATATGGCGCTGCGCCTGTTCTCGCACCATGAATATGAAGGGTAGTACATGGATTAGAAAGCAAACTGCACCTTCATTTATTGTTGTTCATAGCTCAGCTGTTGCATGATACACTCTAGAAACAGATTGTATCCTCTTTATCGCTTACTTTGTCCCACATCATCTGTCATCTGCCTTGCTTGTGTTTCCTTTGTTAAAAAATGTGCGATTGCTTCTTTCCTGTCAAGGATCCTATATGCCGCGCTGATAACGAGCATGCCGTTCGTTACTTGGAGGTACCGGGCGCGAGGCGTAAAAGAAAGGAAATTTAGGCACGCAAGGCAGATGACCATTATTGTAGTGGAAGAAATATGCACCCAAAATGATGTAAACTGTTTTTAGAGTGTAGCCACGCAACATTTCCTTGGAGCAGTGGAGTGCCATAGGTTGAGAACTACGCCATTCTGTTATACCATTTTGCATGCATAAAAAATCGATAGAACGCATCTCACGACGACTGTAGTACGTAATGCGTTATCATTGAATCAATATAGCGACAAAAAGTATTGCGACAATCGAAACAAGTTATGTATGAGGCGTGTACTACAAGGGCATTATTCTTTGGAGCTTCTTTATTAACACTCGGAGCCATGTAGCACCGCCGCAGCAAAGACTGCACGTGTCCTCCAAAGTGCATCGCTTAGAAATGCTCGTCGCTGAAAGTGCGAACGCTCAGAAACGCGTCATGCGGCAACCGGGCTCCTCTCTCGCGCTTCTTTCTGGACACGCAGCGCCATCTCGTGACGCTGCTAAGAAGTCCGCGCGTGGCCTCCGAGACTAAAAGAATGGAGTGCCGCGGCCTGTGAACGCTGAGAGTTGTTACTTAATTTCCCACACACTGGCACATGCTAAGTGACTCAAGCTGGCGAGAGTTTTACTGAAGAGCGGTACATACCCAGTGCATGTGTCACGCATGCTGCTAATGCGTCGTGATGCTGGCCTTGAGGAACCCTTCCAACGTGTGTTCGATTCCGCTCAGCATCGGATAAACTTACGGGATCTTTTTCGTCAATGTAGAGTGGCGCATTTCCAATGGCACATAGCTATAGTTGCCCAAGCTGGCGTCGAAGACGTTCTTTCAAGAGCGGCGCACCGATTGGCACATACATACACAGTGAGTGACCCAAGCTGGCATCAAATAAGTTCGTTGAAGTCCAGAACAGACCGAGCAGCAGGTGCCCTGTGCTACAAGTCGGGGTCAAAAAGTTTCTTCAAACGACGGCCCCTGCCCGCTGTTCGCTGAAGAGCGGCACGTATGCACACATTGCCACGTACTCAGTGATCCAAGTTGGTCCGATGGTTATTTTCGAAATCCGTTTCATCAGCACAGCAGCCTGATGCGCTACCCAATTATTTTTAATATTGATACATTCTGTCAACAGTCAACCAAACGTCTCTTTATCCACAAATATATCCTACAATATACTGACAGACCAAGCAGCAGACAGAAGACAGCAGTAGCCACGCCAAAACTGGGAGAGTGAAAAGAAAGCTTCACTTTAAACGGCGCCTGTTGGTTTGAGCATCGCGTCGTTTTGCCCAAGATCCAGGTTCCATACCTTTATCGTCAATTTTACTTACTTGTTTATTCATTCAATATCTAGGGCCGAGGCGACGCGAGACAGGAAGGTGCCTATATATATACCGCAACGTGCACGGTACGAGACAAAAAATCATTCCTATTAATGAATTACATCATGGGTGACACCTCAAAGTCGCTGCTGCTAAATCTGTGCAGAGTTTCAGCACAGTCAGCAGAAACGTAGAGACTTTCCAGGACATGCACGTTGCTGACCTAAGCGCGTGGGGCAAAAGCACGTGTCTCGCTCGACGATCGGCGGCCGCACCGCAGATGAGCTCGCGAGACAAGTCAACTTCGTCGTAACTTCTTCACTGTGCTGCATCACCGGAAAGACACCATCAAAACATGCGTCTGTGCATCTGCATAAAGCAGAGCTTGGACCCCTCTCTCTGCGTTCTATGGGGGTGCTCACTGAGCTCACTATGGAGCGATTGAGGATGCACTGGCCCTCCGGGCAGCCTATGGCTGTTACGGAGTCGGCTTCTTCCTTGCGCTGTCTGACGTGCGGCGGAGTGCTTGAAGCATCTTGCTTCGCCTCTGCCTCGAGCCTTCTCGGAGCTGCTCCGGGATGATAACCCAGCTATTCCTCCCCTCTTTCTATCCTCTTCCTCTGATCTTTTATTTCCTCCTCCAACCACTTCTTTCTCTGCATCTGCTCTTCCCCACCCCCTCCTAAAAAAATCAAAAAGTAGGCTATACATCACTTACCAGCGGACATCATGCTCAATGATGCACCTGCGCTGTCCCGAGTGATTATTTGAGCGTCAGGCCGAATAGCGCGTCCTCATTTTGAGGTCTTGGACTCGAGGTGACGCCAGCGGGCCACAATGTGGATGAAGTAGCGCGGTCGACGAGCGAGCTCGTGTTTCTCAGGGCCAACATTCAGGTTGAATGTTTTATACGCAGTGCCTACTTTAGAGCGGGAGATGCTGAAGAGGGTTGACGCGCCAAGAATCAAAGCCACAGCGCGCCAGTCGAGTATTTCACGATCATAAAAATGATATCCTTTGCGGGCTCTAGCTTGTGTACATATGTAAACCCCTGGCGATGCTGAATGTTGGTACACCACCCAAAAGATTATCGCAGGATTTTGCTAGGTGGCATGTCTATGCAAGCGTTCAAGCGACGTAATCTTTTCATCGAAGCTGTGAATGGCAACTGGAATAGTTTTCCGCGTCTCGAAAAAACGTGCACACCGGGGTGTGCACAAGCGCTAAAGAAAGCGTCTGCTCCGATTCTCCGAGATAGAAAAAAAAAACACGATGAATCCCACGCCCTGTGGGACTCGATGTTATGCGAAGCGGCAATGAGAGCACCAGGACGTAGGCGGCAGTTGATAATCTTTAGGGACTTCGAAAGTAAAATCAAGGCTCATGCCGTGCCGCCTCAATATCGTCAAAATTTCATCAACACCCTCGGGGGTAATGTTACTATTAAAAATATAACGAAACGTGCACCCACATAGTGGAAAACGTTACTGGAAAGCTTAGCAAGGTGGCCCTCTAGTTGTCTATCAATATAGCCTAGAAAATAGTGCCATTCACTCCGAGGGTGTTGATAAAATTTCGACGGTATTCAGGCGGCCTTGATTTTACTTTCGAAGTCCCTAAATATCATAAATTGCAGTTTCTAGAGCTGAGGTTAACCTCTGGTAAAAATCATGTGTGCGGAAAATATGATACCAGGTCTGTTAAGCCCATTTTGGACGATAAATCCGGTCATTCCAAGGTTATAGCGAAGACTATCCTAAATGCTGCACTAAAGAAGTCGTTTTTTCATATGACAAGGCTGCTTTTTCTGATCAGGCCAATCGCATACCGGACGCTGGCCGCCCCGAAATGATTATATCATCTATGTGTGAATGTACGGTTCGTGGCGCCAAGAGCATAAATGACCAGCTTTGGTAAAAGAAAATTAGAGGAAACAAGGAAAAATGCAGTAGTACCACATGTACACAAGTTGGCGCATGCGCTTAAGAACGACGGTTTAAGGTACGGCATCGATGCTTGTTTTTCTGCGAAATATAAATAACATAGGTCGCATATGCCCGATAGTTGACAATATGCTGAAGGATAAGCAAGGAAAGGGAAAGTGCGCCGTCATCCAAACGTTCTTCAATGAGCAAGAGAAACGCGGCCAATGCCAGTGCGGCCGACGTTCAGCATAACGCCGGTTCCAACGCTCGGCGTCGCGCCGACCGCGCGGGCATTAAAAGCAAGATCGATCGAGGGGCCAAGATGCCTCC
Source organism: Dermacentor albipictus (assembly GCF_038994185.2). Classification (NCBI taxonomy): domain Eukaryota; kingdom Metazoa; phylum Arthropoda; class Arachnida; order Ixodida; family Ixodidae; genus Dermacentor; species Dermacentor albipictus. The sequence goes on from NC_091821.1 coordinate 246,728,323, forward strand.
GATGCCCAAGGAAGGGGCAAAGATCGTCGTGCGGCCCAGGAGAGGCCTGTGTATCAGCAAGTGTGGACCTACCGCAGTCGCCGACGCCATATAGCAGGCTGCCGGGCTCGATTCGGCGTCGCGAGACACCGACACGATGTACCCCAACTTTCAACAAAACATAATGGTGATCAGCACACCAAACAGGGACAACGCTGCACGCTACGTCGGCATCGAGGGCATCTCCGTCGCCGGTCAACGTTTCGAGGTGAGCGCTTACGAGGCCGCCCGCCACTACACGTGCAAGGGCGTCATACGAGGCGTCTCCCTTACTCGTCAACCCGAGAAATCCCGCGGCGCTGGGCGTCAAAAGAATCAAGAACACCGGCACCGTGGTGGTTTTGTTCGAGGGGTACCGGATGCCAAATTTTCTCTCCTACGGCGGCACTATCGTCAGGTGCACTTTATTTCGCAAGCAAATGGACTTGTGTTACAGCTGCGGCAGACTAAGGGCACCGCTCCGACGTCTGCCATTCACCCGACGACGCCATCTGCAGAGGATGCCGAGAAGCAAACCCCGACGCCCAGCATAGGTGCGATCCCAAATGCAAGCTGTGCGGTGGCGACCACCTTACCGCCGCCAAGGAGTGCAGGCGACGATTTCAGACGCCATATCTCGTCAGGCGCAGATGGGGGGAACGCTCCCGCGCCCTCAACGCCGAACATTTCCCGCCCATGAAGGGCGCGAATCAAGCCCGGCATGCATCGCCTGAACGCCAATACGGTCGCAGCCGCTCCTGGTCCAGGGGGAGATCCAGGTCTCGTGGCCGCTCCAGGGGTCGCACCAGGAGCCGCTCCGTCTCCAGGGCCAGGTCGAGGTCAATATCCCGAGTCCGATCCAGATCGAGATCCGCTTCCAGGGGCCACCCGGGTTGCAGAACCCAGCCAGCATCTGGACCTCAGCCCGCCTCCACACTTTTGGGGAAGCAGCCGACCCTCCTTTGGGCCGATCTGGCACGTCCCAAGCCCGGCGCCAAAATAGAAGCTGCTCAGGCACCCCGTAGCGACCCGCACCCAGAGCAAGCTAGGGACGCGGAAGTCATTCGCTTACGCAAAGAGAACGACGACCTCAAGATCACGATCGAGAGGCTAGTTAACGAAATGGCAGAGATCAAGAAACTCGTTTCGAATGTGTCGGATAACAGTGCGCCAGGCAGGGCCATAGAGACTCCAATCCCAGCCCCAGTATAGACGCTACTGCGACGTCCTCCAAACGCAGAGCAGTGATAAAACAAACAGGTGAATTGGGAGTGTTGTCCGCAGAAGTCAGCGAGATTAAGCAAACTCTCATTGGACTGGCAGATGGCCTCAAACAGGTCACTGCTAGCGTCAGTTGTCTCACCGATAACGTTCGTCAAATTCAGGTTGCACTCGGAGACCCCAACAGGGGCCTCGGAGCTCTCGCTGATCGCATAGACGCCATTCAGGCGCGAATGGCTTCATCCGCCTCCGTCGTACAAACGCTCACCGTTCCCACCATACTAAAGGAAGCTAGACTTCAGTATCCCACCAGGGCGGCGACAGGAGGTCCCAGTGTATGCGCAGCCCTAACTGCCTCGTTGGGTGGTAGTCCATCCGGTTCGCCATAATGGATAAGTCCAAAGAGAATTTTCGCATTTGACAATGGAACTGCAGGGAGTATTCTAACAAAAAAGCCCCTCTGCAGCAGTTCTTCAGGTCTTTCGCTGTCAAACCTCAAGTCATTGCTCTCCAGGAAACATTAGTCTCCGCCGCCTCGCCCCAGAGCTACAGGGCCGTGTCGAGCCTGCCCGGGGGGCGAGGGATTTGCACTTTGATTGATAAAAGGCTGACTCATCTCACCGACGACCTCAAGCTGGCGCGTGGCAGAATTGAATATGTCATGGTTGATATCATGCTTGACGTACCACAGCAGAATCAGCGCAGAAACAGCGTGTTCGTCCTCAATATCTACAGATATACCCCAGGGACTCGCGCCAGCAATTCAGGACCATCCTCAAGAAAGCGACCGACTTGGCAGGCCCTCGACCCTTGGTCGTCATCGGTGACTTCAACGCACCGTACGGCATCTGGGGTTACGTCTACGACACTACGAAGGGGCGCAAACTGTGGCAAGACGCCAACGAGATGGACCTCATTCTGGTCACTGACAAAAATTTTCCTACGCTCATCGGCAACTCCGTCACCCGGGACTCGACACCCGACCTCGAGTTCGTCAGGAACGTTGAGGACGTGGGCTGGGAGAACACCGTCATGGAGTTCGGCAGCGACCACTACACTCTCGACACCAACTTCAAGTTGTCTCGGAGTAGGATTAAGGAATTCACGTTCATCGATTGGGACCGCTTTCGCAAGATTCGCGAAGAACCCGGCAGAGCCAGGGCACCCGCCACTCTCGAAGAATGGTGCGAAGGCGTCCGGAACGACGCTTGCGCGGCTACCAAGAAAGTGGAAACCGATCTCGACGTCGAGCGGATGGACAGCAGACTTTCCCACCTGATTGAGGCCAAAAACGCCTTGCTCCGCCGATGGAAGGGTCAAAGGCTCAATCGCAGACACCGAAAAAAGATCTTGGAGCTCAAGAAGGTCATCGATGACAACTGCAAGGCGCTATGCCAGCAGCAGTGGGACGAGCTCTGCGAATCCATCGACGGACAGATGCGCAACGGCAAATCCTGAGGTATGCTGAAGCACCTTCTCGACGAAAGCGGCTCAAAGTAAAATCAGAGGCATACGTTGGCCCGGGCCCTTCACGAAGCCACCAGGTCTCATACGGTCGATGAGCTCGTCTTCTTAGCAGCTCGAGTCGAGATGCTCTCACGCATCATTCAATCCACTGGTTTCCCCCTCACGTAGGGTCGGTCGAGGGTGCTCCCCCGAACCTCAATGAGTCTGCTCACGAGGCTGCGCGTGACCTCACGACCGCGCTTCCTCTGCAAGAAGCACCGACTCCCCTTCTCCCTTCGGCCACAGGGACGCTCCCGCTACTCACAACGAGATTATTAAATTCTTCTACATGTCTGGAAGGGTCTTTCCACCCCCTCACCCCAAGTTGAATAGGGCGCAAGCCATTTCGCTTAGGCTTCTGCAGACCAGCACGTATCCGGGTCTGTCCGTTCTCCACGAGGCTTACCCGGACGTGTATCGCGACGACGCCTGGCCCTCCTGCGGGCAGACCTCCACTCTAGCGCACGTGCTCTGGGAGTGCGGGTCGACATACCCCAAGTTCATAAAGGAGGAGTGGGACTCGCTTCTGCATAGCCCCTCGTGGAAAGAGCCTGGGTGGCGGCCTGAGCCAACGAAATTCCGGAAGAATGCGACCACCCTCCTCCTAACTCGCCTGCCCGTTTCCTGTAAAAGACGTTTTCATCATCATCATCATCGTCGTCGTCATCGTCGTCGTTGTTGTCGTCGTCATCATCATCATCATCATCATCATCATCATCATGACGATGACGACGACAACAACACTGCAGGCGGAGACGCAGCGCTGCGTCTCCGCCTGCAGCTCATGTCCCGCGCTGATCGTACGACGTCATTACAAGGCCATCGTGTGCGCCGTCGGTCCGCGACACGAACCATGATGAGCACTCGAGTCTTATGCGCCGCTTCAGGAACTCCGGCTCTGCGTTGCTTGATGCATGCGCTGTGGGTAGCTTCGCATGCCGCCTGAAAAGGCGCGGGTAATTTGAAAGAAGCCAAGCCCTTCTGGCAATACAAAGCGTCTTCCGTGCTGGGTTCCGTGGCGGTGATGAATCTGCCCATGTTCGTCAGAAACAGTTTCGCAAAGTGCAGTTGCAATAAATGTCAGCAGCGCTTTTTAAATAGTCCAGAGCATGTGTTTTGAACAGTTCTTGCAGTATGGAACTCACGCCAGCTGTGTAACTCCGCGGCTTTTCAACGTATCATTTATTCTCTTTCCCTGTTCTTATACTCTCCACCCCTCCACTGCGTTGAACAGACTGCTTAGACAGTTACTGCTGCCAGTAGTAATTTCCTTCTCATCCATCCATCCATCCATCCATCCATCCATCCATCCATCCATCCATCCATCCATCCATCCATCCATCCATCCATCCATCCATCCATCCATCCATCCATCCATCCATCCATCCATCCGTCCGTCCATCCATCCATCCGTCCGTCCGTCCGTCCGTCCGTCCGTCCGTCCGTCCGTCCGTCCGTCCGTCCGTCCGTCCGTCCGTCCGTCCGTCCGTCCGTCCGTCCGTCCGTCCGTCCGTCCGTCCGTCCGTCCGTCCGTCCGTCCTATCTATCTATCTATCTATCTATCTATCTATCTATCTATCTATCTATCTATCTATCTATCTATCTATCTATCTATCTATCTATCTATCTATCTATCTATCTATCTATCTATCTATCTATCTATCTATCTATCTATCTATCTATCTATCTATCTATCTATCTATCTATCTATCTATCTATCTATCTATCTATCTATCTATCTATCTATCTATCTATCTATCTATCTATCTATCTATCTATCTATCTATCTATCTATCTATCTATCTATCTATCTATCTATCTATCTATCTATCTATCTATCTATCTATCTATCTATCTATCTATCTATCTATCTATCTATCTATCTATCTATCTATCTATCTATCTATCTATCTATCTATCTATCTATCTATTAGATTCAGATTCAGATTCAGATTTATTGGTTCCAAAAAAGTAGTAACAGTATCACAAATATACAGACGAGGCTCCCCAAGTGACAGAAGTGGAGTGGGACCCTCCGTTAATAATAGAACATTGATGGCGATATCTGTACACAGTAAATGAACGCCATTATCAAATAACATCGATGAATTAAATATATTGTTACACATTCCATTTGAAATCAAGCAAAAACGAAAAAGCATGGCATTAAAGAAAGCCGGGAACAAGTATGGATGAAAACAACATGAATGAAACACAAGTGACATGTGAGACAGATGTCTTAAGAAATACCGCGACGATAGTAGCACAGTTATCGCAGAAAATGATACTAAAGGCAATTTTTAAAGATTTCCAGTGTCCAGTGTTTCATAGTTGATGGTAATTCATTCCAAAGAGAAATTGCAGTGAATGCAGATGTTTTTTTGCCGTGATTGGTATGAACCATGGGTAACAAGAAGTTGTCATTAGCCGCAAATATGGTTGCATTTTTATTCTGCAAAAGGTCAAATGCAATGAACGGAAACGTAAGGTTATTATGAAGAAGCTTGCGGAATAAGACAAGTATGTTAAACTGAAACAAATTATGAATAGGCAAGATATTGCGCACGGGAAGTAACACACAGGTATTGGATTGCGTGGAGCTAGAAGTAATAATGCGTATTGACTGATTTTGGATACGTTGAATGGATGATAAGTGACAAGCGTACAACATGCCCTATGAAACAATACCGCAATTAATGTGTCTATGAATGAAAGCAAAACAGTGTGCTAGCAGAGCCTCAGAGGGAAAAAAAAGGCGAGCTTTGATTAATGCGCGGATGCCAAACGCTGTCCTCTATTGAAGTGGAAAGATAGGCGAGTTTGTATACATACACAATGGTAACAGCGCAAACAAGACGACGACAGCGCTCGTCCTGTGTTTTTTTTACCCCGTCGTCGTCTTGTTCACGCTGTTACCATTATTAACGCAGTTCTCTGCTTGACATGTTGGAAGTGACAGCGAAATGTAAGGTTAGGGTCAAGATGTATGTCAAGAAAAGTAACATCTTTGCAAGCGTGAATTGAATGAATTTTAAGGTTTAGTTCAGGAATAGCTTTATTTTTTCGGGGATTAAGAACTAAGTAACTGTTGCTACAGCATTTCATAATGTTGCTCAATGCGATATTTAACTTTTAAGTAAGAGCAGCAACTGATTTACGAGACGAAGATATGGTTGTGTCATCTGCGTATAAAAGTCAATGAACTTAATAGGATGAGTTAAGAAAATCCGGAAGATCATTAATATTGTCGTGGTGCAACGGCGATAGGAGACGAGGGCGCGTATAACAAAAACAACTTGTTTTAGGAGTCGAGCCTGGACAGGACTTCTTCGTCTTCTAATCTCCGCTAGGCCGATGGACGATACGAAGCCTACTCAAGCTCGCATCGTTGTCTTTGCCATCGACTAAGAAGAGACGCGGCATTTGTCTCCCTCTAAAAAGAAGCATCGCTCCGATGCTAGAGGGGGTCACTGGTGTGAACTTCCTCGCACAGTCACTCGCTGACGTACGGCTTCAAGCGTACTACGTGCACTTGAGGCCGTTGCTGGCGGCGCCTCGTGCAATAGGGGCTATCTGGGACTACCTTGATCAGTGACGTTACTTAGGTGTCGTAGTAATCGATACGGTCCGGCAGGCACGTACCCAGGATATTTTTTCGGGGGGGGGCCCACCGCCTCCATCATCATCATCATCATCATCATCATCATCATCATCATCATCATCATCATCATCATCATCAGCATCATCATCAGCCTGTTTTATGTCCACTGCAGGACGAAGGCCTCTCCCTGCGATCTCCAATTACCCCTGTCCTGCCGCCAACCGATTCCCACTAGCACCCGCGAATTTCTTAATTTCATCGCACAATATATAGTTTTCTGCCGTCTTCTACTGCGCTTCCCTTCTCTTGGTACTAATTCTGTAACCCTAATGGTCCAACGGTTATCTAACCGGCGCATTACATGACCTGCCCAGCTACATTTTTTCCTCTTGATGTCAATTAGAATATCGTCTATACCCGTTCGTTCTCTGATCCACAGCGCTCTCTTTCTCTCTTAACGTTATGCCTAGCAATCTTCGTTCGATCGCTCTTTGCGCGGTTCTTAACTTGATCTCATGTCTCTGCCCCATATGTCAGCACTGGCAAAATGCACTGAATGCACACCTTACTTTTCAATAATAATGGTAAGCTTCCAGTCAGGAGCTGGAAATGTCTGCCGTATGCGATCCAACCTATTTTTATTCTTCTGTGAATTTCCTTCTCATGATCAGGGTTCCCTGTGAATAATTGACCTAGGTAAACGAACTCCTTCACATTCTCTAGTGGCCGACTGGCGATCCTGATGTCTTGTTCCTTTGCCCGACTATTTATCATTATCTTCACCTTCTGCATATTATTATTCAACCCCACTCTTACACTCTCTCAATTATGGTCTCGAATCATTTGTTGTAACTCGTCTGCATTGTTGTTGAATAGAACAATGTCATCGGCAAACCGAAGGTTGCTGAGATATTGGCATGGCATGGCAAGAACTTTATTTTAGTCCAGAGAAACTAGGGTCCGAGGGCACAAGCCCCCGGGCTATGTTGGTGGCTCCGCCCACGTAGGCACCGGTAGGCCAAAGGCTTTCCCGATGTCGTGAGCTCTCCGGACGGCCAGGAGTTGATCTTGGAGGACATCGCTGGATATGCGCCGACTCCAGTCCTCCTCGCTGTTGAGATCCGAAGCCCTTTGGTTGGGGCACAGCCAGAACATATGATCAAATAGACACGGAGTGTGTCCGCAACTTTTACATTCCGCGGGAAAGTCCCGGTCAATTTTGTTAAGCACAAAAGGTGTGGGATAAGATTTAGTTTGAATCATTCTTAATGTGACTGCCTTAGCTCGGTTGAGCTTCTGATGGGGGGGAGGAAAAAATCTCCTGCCGTCCCTATAATGTGAGGTGATCTCGTGAAAAGTAGTAAGTGGGTCTTTGTAGGAGCCGCAGTCATCCTGGAGCAGTTCCTGATCTGATGCGCGGCATGTGAGATCTCGCACAGCAGAGTGAGCTTGCTCGTTAGGATTGCAGCCACTGGGGCTGACCGAGTGGCCCTGATGAGCCGGAAACCAGACTAGGTGTGAGCTATCCAGTTGGTCGTAATTATCAGTATTAATACTGTGTTTAAGTAACTTGTGTGCTTCCGCTGAGATGAAGCCGGCTGAGTAATTCCTAATAGCTGTACGGGAATCGGAGAAAATTGTGGAGCCTCTCCTCATTGTAATTGCAAGTGCTATGCTTGCTTCTTCGGCGGCATGAATGGAGCTCGTTCTTAGTGACGCCGCACTTATTAATTTACCGCTCTCATCGACCACGGCAATAGCGTAGCGGTTGCCCGATCCATAACGAGTCGCATCGACAAAAAGAGCTGAGCTGTGTTGTTGGTGCAGTTTACCCAGAATGCATTTGGCCCTGGCGTCCCTTCTGCCTTTGTTGTACACAGGATGAATATTTCTAGGTATGGGGTCCACAACTAATTGTGTCTCCACCTCCTTGGGTATTTTGAGCTTAGAGACGTCTCCTCCTCGAGGCAGTATTCCGACTTCATCTAGAATTTTACACCCTGACTTAGTGTTGGAGAGTCTTGCAATTTGTGACATCGAATGCGCCTCAATGAGCTCATCTATAGTGTTATGTAGTCCTAACTTGTTGAGGAGTTCGGTACTCGTTCCGTGCGGGAGTCCCAGAGCCCTTTTGAGTCCGGAGCGTATAAGTGCGTTTAGCTTAGCCTTCTCTCCTTTTCCCCAGTTCAGGTATGATGCAATGTACGTCACATGACTGATGAAAAATGCATGATATGCTCTGATGAGATTGTCCTCCTTGAGGCCTGCATTTCGGTTTGAAACCCTGCCCAGGAGCTTTAAAGTACTGTTGGCCTGACCTGTGAGACGGTTCAGGGCTGTAGCGTTACAGCTCCTTGCGTCAATGAGAAGACCCAGAATTTTTATTTGCTGTCGATCTTTATTCCTAAGCCTTCCCAGTTAAATAGCTTGAATACTTCTAAGCACGCATTGAATAGCATTGACTCCCTGTCTGACCCCTTTCTCTATAGGTATCTCCCTGCTTTTCTTGTGTAGAATCAAGGTAGCTGTAGAACTTCTGTAGATATTCTTACGCGAAGGACGAGTCAGTAAGACGAGAAACTATTTACAGATTATATTTACAACAACGGTTGCAGCGATGACCGGTTAGATTCACAGCACGAACCCAGTTCGTTCTTCCTCCTCTTTTCTGGAGTGATGGCGCCCACGCGCCTCATTCAAACAAACAAATACCACACGCATGTAGCAATATTTTCCAAGCTTTTTACGTGAGTGTTCTGTACTCCTTGATTACGTAGTGCCTCTATGACTGCTGGTATCTCTACTGAATCAAATGCCTTTTCGTAATCTATATAAGCCACGTAGAGAGGATTATTGTACTCTGCGGATTTCGCGATAACCTGAGTGATGACATGGATGTGATCCATTGTAAAGTATCTCTTCCTGAAGCCAGCCTGTTCCCATGGTTGACAAAATCCAGTGTTGCCCTTATTCTATTGGAGATTATTTTGGTAAATATTTTATATAATACTGGGAGCAAGCTAATCGTCCTATAATTTTTCAATTCTTTAACGTCTCCTTTTTTATGGATTAGTATAATGTCTGCATTCTTCCAGTTTTCTGGGACCCTTGCAGTCGATAGACTCTTCGTATAAAGAGCCGCCAGTTTTCCAAGCATTATGTCTCCTCCATCTTTGATTAAATCGACTGTTATTCCACCTTCTCCTTCCGCTCTTCATCGTTTCATTTCTTGCAGGGCCCTTCTGACCTCATCGCTAGCTATAAGAGAGTTTCTGTATCCTGTTCATTACTGTTTCTAAGTGAGGTATCGTGTCTCCTCTGAGTACTGTATACAGGTCAGCTTAGAATTTTTCCGCTGCTTTTACTATATCTTCGAGATTGCTGATGGTATTATCTTTCAGTGTATACATCATGGTTTGTCCCAAGCCAGGTTTCTTTTTTACTGATTTCAGGATGCGTTCATTTTTTACAACTTCTTCAATCTTTCTCATGTTATAGTTTCGAATATCAGGTATTTTCGCCTTGTTGATCAGTTTTGACAGTTACGCGAACTGCGTAACGCTGTGCGGCCACCAGTCCCACACAACCGCGTTGAGCGCAGGACTCCGCGATTCTAGTTGTACTGCGCTCACCGCGAACGGTTAGATAAACACTCACACTAGCACAGCAGAGAAGTGGCTACGTGAGGCGGTTCGACCGATAACTGTAGAAGCGTCATTCAAAGCAAGTAATTGTTCTCCACTTCCGGCAGCATTTTCTCTACTTCCTTTTTAAATAAAAAGATGTTGATCCATAAATATTCTCATAAACAACGATTAACTTTTTTATTATTCGATTTTCCTTGCAGTTTGGCTGTTGCCTTGGCTCTCTCCCTTAGTAGGTCGCTTAATTTCTCAACTCCTTGTGATTTTTGTTTCCAGTTGCCAATTTTGCTCGAAAAGTGCTATACAATTAGGGAAAAACAGACGAGGTAACGGGCGATAGTCATCTTGCTTATGGGTTTAAGGGTTATTGCAAGGTTTCATGATGGACGCACTTTCACATTATTTTATTTCCCACCTTATCTAACCCATATCACGTGTATACGGTTGCGGGCATCTGCCAGCCTCGCGGCGAGCCGTAACTCTAGGAAATAATGAAGCAAAGGGAAAAGTTAAATGCAATTGGCGTTTTCTCCGGCCGCAACTCGTTCCACGAGAGTACAGACCAGCTCAGTAACAGCCGCATCCCTTTCCTGGTCCCAGGATCAGCCTAAACAAAGAAGGTTGAACTAACAAAAGCAACAGCTATGCGCGTGACGTTTGAATAGATGCTGACAACTGAACGCATCTCGAGTTAATCGCACGGGTGCGGAATCTATGAGAAAACTGTCCTTCACATTACAAGAGATGCCGATAACTACCGCCATCTAAAAGGAGTGAAAAAGGCAGCATAATGCTGACCGATTAATAGCTGCCAAGTCTCAACATTGATCTCGCGGCCCTTAAGGAATGTGTGAGGAGTGGTGGCGTGGGTGGGGAAGGGGGGGGGGGGGTATGCCACTTGATTTCGGGGGGGGGGCCCGGGCCCCCCCGGGCCCCCCCCTGGGTACGTGCCTGCGGTCCGGAGTATCGCCCAAACAGTTTCTCGAATAATCGACCTCTTCGGACGGGCGTTCAAACCCAGACTCTGTCACCGGTTTCGTAGGTTACTGGTCTAAGGCGAGCATTGTAGCGGCTTGCGTAATAGTCCTGCTGTTGGCAGATCCGCACGCGTGTCAGCTGTCTGGCTTCTTCGGCGCGTTGTGTAACCGCATCTGCATCCTGTGCCAGCGCAATCGCATTCGTGTGGGAGCATTGCATCCAACATCTTCCATACTTCTCGTCCGTGAACAATTAGGGCTGAACGGAGTCATGCGTGCTGCTTTTTGCTTAGCGGTGTTGTACGCAAAATTTATAAAAGGCAGCATCTCGTCCCAATTTTTTTGTTCGACATCCACATACATTGAAAGCATGTCTTCAAGAATTTTGTTTAGGCGCTTTGTGAGTTCATTGGTTTGTTGATGGTAGGCTGTCGTCTTGCGGTAAGTCGTTCCAGTGAGCATCAGGACATTATCTAAAACGCTGCCGTGAATGCGGTTCCTCTGTCTGTGGTTACGATGGTTGGAGCACAATGTCTCAACACAACGTTCTCCACGAAAAATCGCGTCACCTCTATTGCTATGCCTCGCGGGACAGCCTTTGTTTCGGCGTAGTGAGTCAGATAATCAGTCGTGACAACAACCCAGCGGTTTCCTGCACCAGACGCAGGAAGTGGGTCCAAAAGGTCCATTCAAATCTGGTCAAATGGTGTGCGTGGGATCTGAACGGGTTGTAGCAGGCCGGCTGGTTTTCATGCGGGCGACTTGCGCCTCTGGCAATCGAGGCAACTACGTACGTGATGTTTCACGGCCATGGCGAGTCTTGGCCAGTAGTACCTTTGTCGTACTCTTTTCAGAGTCCACATGTATTGCCTAAGTGGACAGAAGCTACCTCGTTGTGTCATGCTTCGAGTACTTCAGTCCGTAGGGGTGTAGGAACGACCAGTAAATAGCTGCGTCAGATGGATGAAATGTTCCTATTGTGGAGAACATCGTTTTGTAAACAAAAAGATGACAGTCCTCTTGAAAAAATTCTAGGCACCTGGAGAGGTCGTCCGTCTAAAAAAGTAATAAGAGCAAGCAACTCATGCTCTTCAGGCTGTTGGTGTACAATGGCGACCATTTCAAGAACACCGAGGAAGGGTGTTTCGTCTGCATGGGATGAAGGAGTCGACTCTATCGCTGACCGCGGCAGGCAGTCAGCGTCGGTATGCCTTTTCACCGACTTGAAGGTGACCGTCATGTCGAACTCTTGCAGCCTGAGGCTCCAGCGCGCTAGTCGCCCTGAGGGATCTTTCAAGTTTGTGTGCTTGGCGCATAATAACCTGCACGGCTGCTGCGCCATAAAAATCCCAAGTCATCATCACGTTTGTCGCCAGCATAGTAAATGATGATCACCGATAACTTTGAAAGGTCGGCTGTACAAATATGGACGAAATTTCATAACCACCCATACCACGGCAAGGCATTCCTTCTCAGTACTCAAGTAACTGGCTTCTGTGCGCGAGAGAGTTCTACTTGCATAGGCAATCACTCTTTCAGCGTCGTCCTGCAATCGCACGAGCACTGCTCCCAGGCCAACATTGTCGGCATCAGTGTGAAGCGTCGTAGGGGCGGCTTCGTCAAAGTGGGCAATTACTGAAGGTGTTTGCAGCCGTTGCTTCAGCTCATTAAATGCACTTTTCCGTCCGTCGCCCCACACAAATGCCACGTCGTCTCTCGTGAAGGGAGTTAATGGTGATGCAATGCGTGTAAAATCTGCGATAAAACGGCGATAATATGCGTGGAGGCCCAGAAAGCGCCTGACAGCTTTCTTATCGGACGGTATAGGGAACTGTACGACGGCGGCAATTTTCACTGGATGGGGACGAACACAAGCATGACTGACGACGTGACAAAGAACCTGCGGTTCCTCAAAGCAAAAGTGGCATTTCTCTACTTTCAACGTGAGATCCGCTGACCGGATGGCTTGCAGAACCACTTTGAGTCACGCAGGTGCTCATCAAATGTTGCAGAAAAGACAAAGACGTCATCGAGATAGACCAAGCAGGTTTTCCACTTGAGCACCGATAGTACAGTATCCATGAGCCTTTGGAAGGTTGCGGGCGCGGAGCCCAAACAGAAAGGCAAAACGTTAAATTCATACAGTCCATCTGGCGTCACAAAAGCGGTTTTCTCATAGTCTCTCGGGTCCACTTCGATTTGTCAATATACAATTTTCAAGTCCAATAAAGACTAACGAGAAATTCGAAGCCGGTCGATAGAGTCATTTATACGTGCGAGTGGGTAGACATTTTTCTTTGTAACCTGATTTAACTTATGGTAGTCGACACAAAAATGCAGGCTACCATCCTTCTATTTGACTAAAACTGCAGGCCATGCCCAGGGGCTTCTTGACAGTTGAATTACGTCGTCTTCGAGCATTCTAGTTACTTGCTGCTGTATCGCCTCACGTTCTTTTAGAGCCACAGGATAAGGGTTCTGGTGAATTTGTCTGGCTGGATCTTCAGTGATTATTTGGTGTTTGGTTAGTGGCGTTCGACCGACTCCTGATGTCATGTCCTGGAACTCAGCTAGTAATGCGAGGAGTTTTTGTCGTTCTTCTTGCGGCAAGGTAGTGCTGATGTCAAGAACAGGAGTCGGATCTTGGGCAGATGCTTCTTCAAGCATTGAAAAGCAGCCTTGAACATCTGCAACACCATCGAAAAGTCCCCAGCCGTTCTCCTTGGAAGATGCTGGCGCTCCGTGCTGAAATTCCTCAGCAACAAATATTTGTGCCCATTAACGACGTTGACAATACCTCGTGCGACTGAAATACCGTGAGTAGCTAACAGCAGGGAACCCTCACAGGGAACCCTGATCACAGGGAACCCTGTTTATGGGAAGGAAATTCATAGAAGAATAAAAACGGGTTGGATCGCATACGGGAGACATTGGCAGCTCCTGACTGGAAGCTTGCCATTATCATTTAAAAGGAGGGTGTGCAATCAGTGCATTTTGCCAGTGTATGGAGAAGAAACTTGGAGACTGACAAAGCTTGAGAATAAGTTAAGGAACGCGCAAACAGCTATGGAACGAAGATTTCTAGGCATAACGTTAAGAGAAAGAAAAGCAGTGGTTTGCATTAGAGAGCAAACCGGTATAGACAATATTATAATTGACATCAAGAGAAAGAAATTGAGCTGGGCAGGCCATGGAATGCGGTAATTAGATAACCGTCTGACTATTAGGGTTACAGAATGAGCACCAAGAGAAGAGAAACGCAGTCGAGGACGGCAGAAGACTAGGTAGCGATGAAAGGAGGAAATTCGCGGGGGCTGCAGTGGGCGTAAAACAGGCTGATGATTATGATGATGATGGTGATGATGATGAAGTAGTTGAAGAAGAAGACGAAGAACAAGAAGAAATAACAGCAGGGTTTTTTTGGTCTGCAACTCGTTCCCCTCCGAACGGAGCATCGCATGCCAAAGAAACAAGGGTGAACGCCCGAGGCGGGACGACAACGCCGTCATTACTCAGCAGTAATGAGTTAAGTGGTGGGTTTAAGCAATCAACTGGATCACGGTTATGGTAAAATGTTACCAAATGGTCTGGGATGTTGATGACGGCACCATACTCCCTCAGAAAGTCCATTCCGATAATCAAATCTTCACAGCACGCGGCGAGAATGACCAAAGTAGCGACGAAAGATGCACCTCCTATGCACCTCGCCATACATTGTCCGGCAAGCATCAGTAATTGACCGCCTGCAGTCCTTATGTGGGGCCCTGTCCACGGAGTCCTTACATTCTTGAGACGAACTGTGAGGTGTTGACTTATTATAGAGAAGTCAGCACTAGCGTCGACTAAAGCTGTCACTTGCGGCACGTCAACAAAAACAATAAGGTATGCGCTTACAACTTCGTCGCAGTTACGGCTCGTCAGCTTCATAGCATCCTGAGGCGGAAGCAACTGGGGCTTTTTATCGTCGTGACGGCGTGCAACCGTACCCCCGGACGTCGCCGCCTTCAGTTTCTCCGGCGTGGGCTAGGTGACCTCCTGCCCCTCAGGTCAGTCAAAATGCGGCGCATTGGTGCAGACGAATGTGCAGGAGACGGGGAGCGCGACCGGTGGCCCATGTCGGCCTGGTGATTTGGCAGCGATTCCTCGTCATTGGCATGGCGATCGTCAAACTGAGAGCGGGTGGCTGGAGGCCCTTGAAAAGGAGCTTGGCGGCTTAACGAGTAGTCGTCGTTGGCGCGTCGACCGTCAGACAATGGGCGGAGAGGGAGAAACTGCACGTTGTGATGCCAGCAATGGCGGGAAACGTGACCGACACCGCACCGCAGTTGATCTGTGGTACGCCATACGTCCGTTTTCCGAAACTGCGGACGTCTCGGAGGCTCTTCCTGGGATGACCAAGGTGCGGCAGTCTACGGCTGGCGGTGCGGCGGTATCGAAATAAGAGCTGGTGAACGTCGGACCGCGTCAACGTAGTTCATGGAATGCGGCTCAGGACTAAGGTTCGGAGAGAAGAAAGCTTGCCTGATTTCGTCACGTATGATTTCGCCCACATAGGCCACTGGAGGTTCCACTGGCGGTTCCACTGTCGGAGTCGCGAGGTTCTCAATTTCTTCTCGAACAAGCTCCCTAATCAGATCGCGCAGAGAGGTCTGAGTGTCAACAGTTACAGCGGCGGCGTTGACCTCGTTGCCGCTGGACAAGCGATCGTACTGCCTGCATCATTGATGAAGTGCTCGCTCAATAGAAGTAGCTTCCCTGATAACATCAGCCACAGTACTTGGTGGATATCGCACCGAGTCCGGCAAACAATTGCTCTTTCACGCCACGCATGAGGTAGCTTAACTTCTTATCATCTGTTATGTTTGGGTCGGCTCTACGACAGAGACGGGCCATGTCCTCGGCTAACATTGCGACAGTTTCGTTGAGTCTCTGAACCCGTAACTCAATTAGATGTTGGGCACGGTCCCGTCGGTCGACACTCGTAAAGGTGTCAAGGAGCTGCGGGCGGTTGTCACTCCAGGTCGATAGACTGCCTTCTCGGTTTTCATAACACGTACGAGCGCTATCGCCAAGAGTAAAGTATACATTGGTGAGCTTTTGTTTAGAACTCTACTCACTGATCTTGGCAACGAGCTCAAACTGGTCAAGCCAGCCTTCGACGTCTTCAAAGGCGCCACCGTGAAAGCGATCCGGAAACCGTAGTGGATGAAAGGTTACTTGTGGTGGGCTGGACGAACGGACGCTTTCGGGATCGTGTGGCGCGCTGGTGTCGGCCATGGGCGGCGATGGGTAGCGTCTGGGCGAAGGTTCCTGCAGGGGGAGAGCTCCGGAGCAAGGCCTTGCAACCGACGACTGAAATGATGCGCAGGCGTTGCAATGGCCGACAGAGTGTCCGGGCTGGATGAATGGCCCCCGGGAGGGATCCGGAGCATCGGGTTGTCGTATACCCCGCACCCCCACCAGTGTCGCAGTGCAACGAAGACAGGAGGCGAGGGCACGTGTAACAAAAACAGTCTGTTTTGCTAGTCGAGCCTGGAGCGGACTTCTTCGTCTTCTAGTTTCCGCTATAGGCCGATGTACGAGACGATTGCAGCCCACTAAAGCTCCCATGGCTGCCTTTGTCGTCGACATATAAGAGACGCGGCAATATATGGAACGAAAAGCAAAGGACCTAGAACTGAGCCCTGTGGTGCACCCTGGTTAATACATTTTGTCACACAGAAAGTATTCGCTTCATGAATTTTGTATTGCCGGTCAAATAATTATTTTTTTAAGAATGTTAGTGCAGGACCGGTTGTACCATAAGACTGAAATTTATTACACAGGACTTGATGGTTAACCCTGTCGAAAGCTTTACTGAAGTCTAAAAAAACAGATTTACGAAGTTTCCCAAATCGATACAGCTTTTTATGGAGTCTACATGTAAGAGACAGTACAACAAGATTAGTGGAACTTCCATGGCGATAACCAAATTGGTTGTTTTTTAGCAACTTAAACTTTGTTAAGTAGTTATTAAGACGTCTAGCAATTAATTTCTCAATGAGTTTACTAAGGGAGGAAGGAATTGCAAGTGGTTGGTAATTAGTAGGTGTATTTTTGTCGCCTTATTTAAAAAGAGGTATTAGCGTTTTTATAAACGAAGGGATCGAGCCGTGTTTAAACATAAAGTTGATAATATTACAGAACGTGTCGGAAACTAAAGGTGAAACCAGTTTTAAATGGCTTACACAAATGTTATTTGAGCATGGCTCTGTATATTTAAGAATAGCAATCGAGGAAAACACCTGATTTCGTGTAGCTGGTGACTGGAAGAAGGATTGTGTCGTGCGGCTTAAAGTATTATGGGGCAACTGCGCATTTAGGTCGTTATTAGTGTAAACGGAAGAAAAGTAATCTGAGAAAGAATTAGCAATTTCTTTTGACTCAGAATGAGTAAGACTATTGTAATTTATTTTGGTTATAGCGACACCGTCAGTCGACTCGTTAAAAAAAGAATTAAGTAGCTACCACTGCTTTTTTGGTTATTTGTATTCTGATCAAATTTATTTTCGTAGTACCTTTCTTTTCGCCTCGTTAATAAAACGTTCAGTAATTTACTGTACCTGCTATATCGTTTAGCGAGTCAAGGATTAAAAGGTTGACGTTTAGTTTTTTTTTTGTACATGTTTGCCTTCTTCCTTAAACTTTCTAAAAGACCATCCGTCATCCGTGGGTTGTGCAGATATTTATATATTTTGCTACATGTTTATATTTTTCTACATTTATATGTTTTGCAAACGCAGAGTGTTTCCAGGGCATGCACGTTACCGCCGGAAGCGCGTGGGGCAAAAGCACGTTCCTCGCTCGACGATCGGCGGCCGCACCGCAGGTGGGCTCGCGAGACAAGTCAACTTCGTCGTAACTTCTTCTTCACTGTGCTGCATCACCGGAAAGACACCATCAAAACATGCGTCTGTGCATCTGCATAAAGCAGAGCTCGGACCCCTCCCTCTGCGTTCTATGGGGGTGCTCTCTGAGCTCACTATGGAGCGTCACTGCCCGATGATGGCGATGACCACGAATGAGCCGGTTCATGCATTGGACCCAGGCCGCTTGCACGAGGCGCATCTCGAGCGCCGCCCACACGATGGGTACCATACAATGCGGGGTGGGTCGTGTGACCAAACACACTCATCCCCACGACACACCCTGGTGCTAGGCTTGTGACGGCCTTCACCATTCGCCCCGGCATCAGGCGCATCTCGAGCGCCGCCCACACGGTGGGTACCATAAGATGCCGGGCTGGTCCTTGGACCGTTGCACACACACCGACACGGCATAAGACACGCTCCCACATGACGCACACCTCCCGCATAAACAACACAATAGACAACACCAACACCGTAATGAATCAAAAAGGAGACTCGTTTAACAACCTGCCGGTTGCATGCAACCCGCAGCTTGCCGACGGTGGTGGCGTTTCCGTTCACCGGAGAAATCTATTTACACACAAGAAAAAGTTCTTAAGGGATTTTGTGCATATATGGACCCGCGCAGGCCATTAAGTCCAATGATTTTTTCCGTGACCTGGACGTGTATTTCCTTGACGGTCGTCACGTGGTGCTCGTTGGGGATTTTAACTGCGTCTTAGACACACGAGCAGATGTGCAGGGCCCGGGCTGGGGTCGCCCTGATTGGAACGCACGGGAGTTGCGTCGCCTCGTCCAGCATTTTTCGTTGCTAGATACATATCAACTTTTTCATGGTTCTTTCTTTGCCTGGACCTGGCGACGCGGTGCGTCGTCAAGCAGGTTAGACCGTGCCTATGTGCCAAGCAGTTTAGCTCAGTATGTCACCCAGTCTGATGTGATAACATTACCTCCATCCCCTGTTTATATTTCCGATCACAAACCAGTAATACTTGAAATTCGCTTCCCTGCTTCCTCATCAGTAAAACCCTGGCGTCTGGACATGCGCGTTCTACATGACGCACGCTCGCGCTCTTGTTTGTCACGAGTTTTGGGCGCCTCTGTTTCTAGATCTGACCGAGAGTCATGGGATGCGCTTAAGGTGCAGTGGCGTCTACACTGTTCAGTTGAAGGACGTGCACTCAGACGACGTATGTCAGAGGAACTGGCGGATACTGCCACGAAGCTCCGCATCGCCCTTCGGGTCAATCAACTGACTCCGTTGATGCGGTCCTGGCAGCGTGAGCTACGGAGGCGTTTCCAACGCCTCATCGCTGCGTCGTCTTTGTCAGCTGTTGCTTGGCGATGCAGACGTAATCCGTGTGCACACCCCGAAGTTCTGCGCTTTTCAAGAAACTCGCTTTTTAGACAGCCGAATGCATTCGGTTCTGCGGCCCCAAGATCACTTCCTGTTACACCACCTCCCACACGTGATTATTCGCTCTTTGTAACGCATTTTGAAAACATGGCGCGTACGACCATGCAAATAGATTCTGGCTCTCAAGGACTTCATACTTTGCTTAGTGGGCTGCCTCAGGTTCCACCTGAGGTAGCTAGCCGTCTTTGTGCACGACCATCAGCCGAGGAAGTGAAGGCAGCATTATCTTCAATGAAGCGTGGCTCGGCCCCAGGGCCGGACGGGTTACCCGTGGAGTTTTATCTAACGTTCTGGGAAGATATTGGTGCCACTTTCGTATCGGTTATCAGTCAATGCTTTGAGAACTTTGATTTCCCGTTCAGTTTTCGGGACGGTCGTATTGTGCTGATACCTAAGCACGATCCGTCATCAGTTCGTCCAGAGGAATGGAGGCCAATCACGCTTCTCAACGTTGACTACAAAACCTTCACAGCTGTTCTTACCCGACGCTTGAGAAGCCTGATGCCTTCCCTAATAGGACACCATCAGGCATGCTCAGTCCCTGGCAGAGAGATACACAGTCTTTCGTTCGTTACTCGTGACATAATGACATACACGCTGACCAGGTCGGCACGTGGTCTCTTAGTTTCACTGGATCAAGAAAAGGCATTCGATCGCCTTGAACATAACTACATATTTAATGTACTGACCTCGTTCGGCTTCTCGTCAAATTTTGTTCAACTTATTAGGAATACCTATTCAAATATCCGAAGTACATTGTTCCTTGATGGTCGAGAAAGTGCACCGTTTCCCGTTACTCGTGGCGTTCGTCAAGGGTGCCCTCTATCCGCAGTACTTTTTGTGCTCAGCCTTGAACCATTTCTGCGCTCAATAGTGAGAGACCCTTACGTATGCGGTCTCCCACTGCCTGGTAGCGGTGTTGTAAAGGTGACAGCCTTCGCCGATGACATCACATTATATCTCAGGAATGAAGATAGCTTAACCCGTAGCCTTCGAATTTTCACTGAGTACGGAAATATTTCTGGTGCTGCGCTAAATTTCTCAAAATGTCGTTATTTGTTCATTGGTTCACCACAGACACGCCTAAGTCCCCTTTTCCGTCTTCAAAAGAGCAATTCTCTTCGCATTTTAGGCCTTGACTACACCTCTAATGGCATATCAGACTCTGTGTGGCTCTCAATTCTTGAAGATGTAAGGCGAAATATTGAAGATGTTCAAGGTTATGATTTACCCCTATCAGAAAGAAGGTACTTAGCGCAGTCTGTATTTTGCGGCCGAGTGTGGTACGTTTGTCACGTCGTACAGCCACCATTACGGGTTACTAGGTCCTTGCAGTCCCTTCTTGGTGCCTTCTTCTGGTCGGGCCGTACAGAACTAGTCTGTCGCGCGGCGCTTGGGCAACCACGCTCTCGCGGTGGGTTCGCCTTCCCATCCGTGTCTGTCCGCTGCCGGCTGCTTGCTCTGCGATTTCTGCTCCGTCTGTTACAGCATGATCAGTGTCCAGCGCGTGAACTCGCTTGCTATTTCCTTGGCACGAAAATTCGCTACATGTTACCGGGCGTACACTTAAATCGCGGCCCACAAGTGTTAAACGCGCCTATATTTTACTGTACGACCGTGGCATTTTATCGCCACATACAACAGGTATGTCCTGATGTAGACGTTCTCCAAAACCGTGTAGTAGATACTATGTCAGCATTACTGCTCCCTCTAGTTCCCCCAGCGCGCCTCGCACGTTCCAATAATGTGTCGTGGGATGCAATAACGGCGTCATTTTTGCCTGGCCACCTACGTGACTTCATGTGGCGTCTAGGGTGGCAAGTGCTTCCAACTCGGGACAGGCTTGAGCGGTGGGGCGTTGTCCCATCTTCGCAGTGTCCCAATTGCCCCCTTCAAGAATCCAATAAACATGTACTGCTGCAATGCGTCGTTGCCAGGATATTTTGGAGGGCCGTGCATACTGGATTTCGTGGCCTTGGAGTTAACCGCTTTATTACATCTGGTCGCTGCTCACGTGGCCGCTTCGCGCGACTTTTAATTGCTGCGGGGGCCTTCTGTCTATGGCGTAACCGGTGCGAGGCAGTTGCCATGGGACGTCGTCACCGCGCTCTATTTCCACTTATGGGGAGGCTCTACTCTGAGCTACTGTCGTTTCTGTCGGAGGAGTTGTTCTTCCTTGGAGAAGAAGAGTTCCTTCGACAGTGGTCATGTCGTTTCCTGTCGGTGGCTAATGGACGCGTATGGCTGAATTTTCGTCCAGCCTGGTTCTTGTAGCCAGACCATCAGAAATATTCATTTAATGCACATAGAATGCAGATGCCCGTGATTTCTGTGTGTGTGTCCTCTCGTATACATGATCATTTTTGTTCATACACATCTCGTGCACATCACTTCAAAATTGTGTAAAGTGTTCTATCACATCATCATTGTATATAACCATTGTGCACACTGTATATACTGAAAATCATTTTGTACATGTGGAATTTAGTTTATGTGTAACTGTGCCTTTCCGTGGGTATACGTGTTTATATGTTGGTGCGTGAGGACTCGGACACTACTCGCGTTGACAACGCGCTGTGTTTCGTGTCTTACATGTTATCGTCCGCGTGGAATTGTGCCGTGATTATGACTCAGTGTTCATATCGTCTCTTGTCGAAATAAACTTTTTCTAAACACACGAGGATGCATTGGCCCTCCGGGCAGCCTATGGCTGTTACGGAGTCGGCTTCTTCCTTGCGCTGTCTGTCGTGCGGCGGAGTGCTTGAAGCATCTTGCTTCGCCTCTGCCTCGAGCTCTCCCGGAGCTTCTCCGGGATGACAGCCCGGCTATTCCTCCTCTCTTCCCCTCCTCTTTCTCTAATCTCTCTTTCCTCCTCCAACCACTTCTTTCTCTGCATCCCTTCTTCCCCACCCCCTCCTAAAAAAATCAAAAAGTAGGCTATACATCACGTGCCAGGGGACATCATGCTTAATGATGCACCTGCGCTGTCCCGAGTGATTTTTTCAGCGTCAGGCCTAATAGCGCGACCTCATTTTGAGGTCTCGGACTCGAAGTGACGCCAGTGGGACATAATGTGGATAAAGTAGCGCGGTCGACGAGCGAGCTCGTGTTTCTCAGGGCCAGCTTTCAGGTTGAATGTTTTATACGCAGTGCCTACTTTAGAGCGGAAGATGCTGAAGAGGGTTGACGCGCCAAGAATAAAAGCCACAGCGCGTGAGTGAAGCATTTTATCTTCATAAAAAGGATAACCTTTGCGGGCTCTAGCTTGTGTATATATGTAAACCCTTGGAGATGCTGAATGTTGCTATACCATCCAAAAGATTGTGGCAGGGCATAGCTTCTGCTACGTGGCATGTCTACGCAAGCATTCAAGCGACGTAGTCTGTTCATCGAAGCTGCGAATGGCTACGGGAGTCGTTTTCCGCTTCTCGAACAGACGTGCACACAATGCGTACGCGCTAGAGAATTCGTCTGCTCCGATTCCGAGAGAGGTAGAAATATTAACTCTTTGGATAAATTCGGGAGACATTGCATGTCATTGGCTGGAGAAATTAGCAATGCGTGCGTTAAGTGATATATTCGCAAGATATAGAAATCTCGCTAATTGCTAAAAGCACACACCAAGATATTGAATAAGTCGATGAACTGGGCTAGTTGGTATTCGTTAATTTTCAACTGCGCTGAGTGACACTAAACACGGCACCTAACAGAAGTTGACACACCATACAAAGGACGAGAAAGCGCGAACAGGGCGAGCTCTCTCGCCTTGTTTCGTGTGTCTATTCGCGTAAATAGCTGTGGTTAATTTCTCTCGGTGCAGTTGAAAATGAAAACAAAAAGATGTTTGAAACGATCACTGTAATAAAGCCAATTCGGAATGAAACTATGAGGAATATAAGTGGCCATTTAATAGAGAATATTGAATAATCTTGAAGCCACGTGGGTTATTTTTAGGAGTCAGAAGGAAATAAAAATAAAAGAAAGACTGCCGTGAACTAATTGGACACGCTCCACAGGCGCTGCTCGATCACGGGGAAATTACAGAATTGGAAGAGGTGGCGATCGCCACGGGGGTTTCGCATTGTAGTTCCGAATACATCATTACGGACTCGCAAACTGCCTATATAGATTACACGCGGGGCCGAATTGCACCGCTAGCTTGCAGGATCCGGAAACAATCTGGAGTTTTCGCTTTGCACAAAGAGCTGATTTGGGTGCCCGATCATGAGGGAGTAGAGGGAAATGAGTGTGCACGCGCTGCCGCCCGAGCTTTTCTCCCACAGAGTCCTTCCTTCTCCGTCGCCGCAGACTCGGAATTCCCGTTGCCATTAGTAACTAATGCAGATGTGTTAGAGCACTTGCGCTTATGTTGGAGAAAATACCCGGGCCCGGCCAAGGGATAAGATAAAGCAGAAGAATGTCAATTACGGAGATTACAAACCAAGTAATATAATAACCCAGTCAAGCTACATGCTATCGAGCCAGAATCCTTTTCAGCCGAATGTAAATTCTGCGGGCAGAAAGCAGATTTGTACGATATGGTATGGGCCTGCCAGGCTATACAACAGCCAACTTGGGAAGGATGGGAGGCAGCCCTGTCCAGCTCAACCCTAGAGGACCAGCAAACCCTCGTGGAAAGAGCATGGGTGGCGGCCTTAGCCAAGTGAATTCCTGGAGAATCCGACCACCCTCCTCCTTACTCGCCTGCCCTTTTCCTGTGTTTTCGTCATCATCATCATTATAATCACCATCATCATCATCGTCGTCGTCGTCGTCGTTGTCGTCATTGTCATCATCATCATCATCATCATCATCATCATCATCATCATCATCATCATCATCAGCATCATCATCATCATCATCATCTTCTTCTTCTTCTTCTTCTTCTTCTTCTTCTCTGGACCTATTGAAGTTATTTCACTCACTCACTCACCCTCCTCCTCACTCGCCTGCCCTTTTCCTGTCAATAAGACGTTTTCATCATCATCATCAGCATCAACCTCATCATCAGCATCATCATCATCTCCCATTACGAACGCAGCGCTGCGTCTCCCCGCCTGCAGCTCATCTCCCGCGCTGATCGTGTGACGTCATTACAGCGCCATCGTGTGCGCCGTCGGTCCGCGACACGAGCCATGATGAGCACTCGAGTCTTATGCGCCGCGTCACGAACTCCGGCTCTGCGTTGGTTGATGCATGCGCTGTGGGTAGCTTCGCATGCCGCCTGAAAAGGCGCGGGTAATTTGAAAGAAGCCAAGCCCTTTTTGCAATACAAAGCGTCTTCCGTGCCGGGTTCCGTGGTGGTGATGAATCTGCCCACGTTCGTTAGGAACAGTTTCGCAAAGTACAGTAGCAATAAATGTCAGCAGCACTTTTGAAATAGTCCAGAGCATGCATATTGAACAGTTCTTGCAGTATGGAACTCACGCCAGCTGTGTAACTCCGCGGCTTTTCTACGTATCCTTTATTATCTCTCCCTGTTCTTATACTCTCCACTCCTCCACTGCGTTGAACAGACTGCTTAGACAGTCACTGCTGCCAGTAGTAATTTCCTTCCCTTCATCTGTCTGTCTGTCTGTCTGTCTGTCTGTCTGTCTGTCTGTCTGTCTGTCCGTCCGTCCGTCCGTCCGTCCGTCCGTCCGTCCGTCCGTCCGTCCGTCCGTCCCTCCCTCGCTCTGTCTGTCTGTCTGTCTGTCTGTCTGTCTGTCTGTCTGTCTGTCCGTCCCTCCCTCGCTCTGTCTGTCTGTCTGTCTGTCTGTCTGTCTGTCTGTCTGTCTGTCTGTCTGTCTGTCTGTCTGTCTGTCTGTCTGTCTGTCTGTCTGTCTGTCTGTCTGTCTGTCTGTCTGTCTGTCTGTCTGTCTGTCTGTCTGTCTGTCTGTCTGTCTGTCTGTCTGTCTGTCTGTCTGTCTGTCTGTCTGTCTGTCTGTCTGTCTGTCTGTCTGTCTGTCTGTCTGTCTGTCTGTCTGTCTGTCTGTCTGTCTGTCTGTCTGTCTGTCTGTCTGTCTGTCTGTCTGTCTGTCTGTCTGTCTGTCTGTCTGTCTGTCTGTCTGTCTGTCTGTCTGTCTGTCTGTCTGTCTGTCTGTCTGTCTGTCTGTCTGTCTGTCTGTCTGTCTGTCTGTCTGTCTGTCTGTCTGTCTGTCTGTCTGTCTGTCTGTCTGTCTGTCTGTCTGTCTGTCTGTCTGTCTGTCTGTCTGTCTGTCTGTCTGTCTGTCTGTCTGTCTGTCTGTCTGTCTGTCTGTCTGTCTGTCTGTCTGTCTGTCTGTCTGTCTGTCTGTCTGTCTGTCTGTCTGTCTGTCTGTCTGTCTGTCTGTCTGTCTGTCTGTCTGTCTGTCTGTCTGTCTGTCTGTCTGTCTGTCTGTCTGTCTGTCTGTCTGTCTGTCTGTCTGTCTGTCTGTCTGTCTGTCTGTCTGTCTGTCTGTCTGTCTGTCTGTCTGTCTGTCTGTCTGTCTGTCTGTCTGTCTGTCTGTCTGTCTGTCTGTCTGTCTGTCTGTCTGTCTGTCTGTCTGTCTGTCTGTCTGTCTGTCTGTCTGTCTGTCTGTCTGTCTGTCTGTCTGTCTGTCTGTCTGTCTGTCTGTCTGTCTGTCTGTCTGTCTGTCTGTCTGTCTGTCTGTCTGTCTGTCTGTCTGTCTGTCTGTCTGTCTGTCTGTCTGTCTGTCTGTCTGTCTGTCTGTCTGTCTGTCTGTCTGTCTGTCTGTCTGTCTGTCTGTCTGTCTGTCTGTCTGTCTGTCTGTCTGTCTGTCTGTCTGTCTGTCTGTCTGTCTGTCTGTCTGTCTGTCTGTCTGTCTGTCTGTCTGTCTGTCTGTCTGTCTGTCTGTCTGTCTGTCTGTCTGTCTGTCTGTCTGTCTGTCTGTCTGTCTGTCTGTCTGTCTGTCTGTCTGTCTGTCTGTCTGTCTGTCTGTCTGTCTGTCTGTCTGTCTGTCTGTCTGTCTGTCTGTCTGTCTGTCTGTCTGTCTGTCTGTCTGTCTGTCTGTCTGTCTGTCTGTCTGTCTGTCTGTCTGTCTGTCTGTCTGTCTGTCTGTCTGTCTGTCTGTCTGTCTGTCTGTCTGTCTGTCTGTCTGTCTGTCTGTCTGTCTGTCTGTCTGTCTGTCTGTCTGTCTGTCTGTCTGTCTGTCTGTCTGTCTGTCTGTCTGTCTGTCTGTCTGTCTGTCTGTCTGTCTGTCTGTCTGTCTGTCTGTCTGTCTGTCTGTCTGTCTGTCTGTCTGTCTGTCTGTCTGTCTGTCTGTCTGTCTGTCTGTCTGTCTGTCTGTCTGTCTGTCTGTCTGTCTGTCTGTCTGTCTGTCTGTCTGTCTGTCTGTTAGATTCAGATTCCGATTTATTGGTTTCAAAAAAGTAGTTACAGTATCACTAATATACAGACGAGGCTCCCCAAGTGACAGAAGTGGAGTGGGACCCTCCGTTAATAATAGAACATTGATGGCGATATCTGTACACAGTAAGTGAACGTCATTATCAAATAACATGGATGAATTAAATACATTATTACACATTTCATTTGAAATCAAGCAAAAACGAAAAAGCATGGCATAGAAGAAAGCCGGGAACAAATATGGATGAAAACAACATGAATGAAACACAAGAAGTGACATGTGAGACAGATGTCTTAAGAAATACCGCGAGGATACTAATACAGTTATCACAGAAAATGATACTTATGGCAATTTTTAAAGATTTCAAGAGAAGTGCAGTGTTTTATAGTTGATTGTAATGCATTCCAAAGAGAAATTGCAGCGAATGCAGATTTTTTTTTTTTTTTTGCCGTGAATGGTATGAACCATGGGTAACACGAAGTTGTTATTAGCTGCACATCTGGTTGCATTTTTATTCTGCAAAAGGTCAAATGCAATAAACGGAAACGTAAGGTTATTATGAAGAAGCTTGCGGAATAAGACGAGTATGTTAAACTGGAAAAAAATTATAAACAGGCAAGATACTGCACACGCGAAGTAACACAGAGGTATTGGATTGCGTGGAGCTAAAAGTGATAATCCGTATTGACTGATTTTGGATACGTTCAATGGATGATAACTGACAAGCGCACATGTTGCCCCACGAAACAATACCGTGATTAATGTGACTATGAATGAAAGCAAAACAGTGTGCTAGCAGAGCCTCAGAGGAAAAAAAAGGCGAGCTTTGATTAATGCGCGGATGCCAGACGCTGTCCTCTATTAAAGTGGAAAGTTGGGCGAGTTTGTATACATTGATAATGGTAACAGCGCAAACAAGACGACGACAGCGCTCGTCCTGTGTCCTTTGACTCCGTCGTCGTCTTGTTCACGCTGTTACCATTATGAACGCAGTTCTCTGCTTGACATGTTGGAAGTGACAGCGAAATGTATGGTTAGGGTCAAGATGTTTGCCAAGAAAAGTAACATCTTTGCAAGCGTGAATTGAATGAATCCTAAGGTTTAGTTCAGGAATAGTTTTAGTTTTTCGGGGATTAAGAACTAAGTAACTGTTGCTACACCATTTCATAATGTTGCTCAATGCGATATTTAACTTTTAAGTAAGAGCAGCAACTGATTTACGAGACGAAGATATGGTTGTGTCATCTGCGTATAAAAGTCAATGAACTTAATAGGATGAGTTAAGAAAATCCGGAAGATCATTAATATTGTCGTGGTGCAACGGCGATAGGAGACGGGGGCACGTATAACAAAAACAACTTGTTTTAGGAGTCGAGCCTGGACAGGACTTCTTCGTCTTCTAATCTCCGCTAGGCCGATGGACGATACGAAGCCTACTCAAGCTCGCATCGTTGTCTTTGCCATCGACACAGAAGAGACGGGGCATTTGTCTACCTCTAAGAAGAAGCATCGCTCCGATGCTAGAGGTGGTCGCTGGTGTGAAGTTCCTCGCGCAGCCACTCGCTGACGTACGGCTTCAAGCGTACTACGTGCACAGCTTCAGGCCGGTGCTGGCGGCGCCTCGTGCAATAGGGGCTATCTGGGACTACCTTGTCACTTGGGCGTCGTAGTACTCGATACGGTCCGGAGTATCGCCTTAATAGCTTCTCGAATAGTCGACCTCTTCGGACGGGCGTTCAAACCAAGGCTCTGTCACTGGTTTCGTAGGTTACTGGTCTATGGCGAGCATAGCGGCTTGCGTCGTAGTCCTGCTGTTGGTAGATCCGCACGCGTGTCAGCTGTCTGGCTTCTTCGGCGCGTTGTGTAACCGCGTCTGCATCTGTGTCAGCGTAATCGCATTCGTATGGAAGCATTGCATCCAACGTCCTCCGTACTTCTCGTCCGTGAACAATTAAGGCTGAACGTAGTCATGCATGCTGCTTTTTGCTTAGCGGTGTTGTGCGCAAGATTTATAAAAGGCAGGATCTCGTCCCAAAGTTTTTGTTCGACATCCACATACATTGAAAGCATGTCTTCAAGAATTTTGTTTAGGCGCTCTATGAGTTCATTGGTTTGTTGATGGTAGGCTATCGTCTTGCGGTAAGTCGTTCCAGTGAGCATCAGGATATTATCTAAAACGCTGCCGTGAATGCGGTTCCTCTGTCTGTGGTTACGATGGTTGGAGCAAATGTCTCAACACAACGTTCTCCATGAAAAATCGCGTCACCTCTACGGCAATGCCTCGCGGGACAGCCTTTGTTTCGGCGTAGCGTGTCAGATAATCAGTCGCGACAATAACCCAGCGGTTTCCTGCACCAGACGCAGGAAGTGGGTCCAAAAGGTCCATTCAAATCTGGTCAAATGGTGTGCGTGGGATCTGAACGGGTTGTAGCAGGCCGGCTGGTTTTCTTGGGGGCGACTTGCGCCTCTGGCAATCGAGGTAACTACGTACGTGATGTTTCACGGCCATGGCGAGTATTCGTCAGTAGTACCTTTGTCGTACTCTTTTCAGAGTCCACATGTATTGCCTAAGTGGACAGAAGCTACCTCGTTGTGTCATGCTTGGAGTACTTCAGTCCGTAGGGGTGTAGGAACGACCAGTAAATAGCTGCGTCAGATGGGTGAAATGTTCCTATTGTGGAGAACATCGTTTTGTAAACAAAAATATGACACTCTTCTTGAAAAAATTCTAGGCACCTGGAGAGGTCGTCCGTCTAAAAAAGTAATAAGAGCAAGCAACTCATGCTCTTCACGCTGTTGGTGTACAATGGCGACCATGTCAAGAACACCGAGGAAGGGTGTTTCGTCTGCAT
The DNA here is from genome assembly GCF_038994185.2 of Dermacentor albipictus. NCBI lineage: Eukaryota > Metazoa > Arthropoda > Arachnida > Ixodida > Ixodidae > Dermacentor > Dermacentor albipictus. Next base: position 246,757,774 of record NC_091821.1, read on the forward strand.
GGGATGAAGGAGTCGGCTCTATCGCTGACCGCGGCAGGCAGTCAGCGTCGGTATGCCTTTTCACCGACTTGAAGATGACCGTCATGTCGAACTCTTGCAGCCTGAGGCTCCAGCGCGCTAGTCGCCCTGAGGGATCTTTCAAGTTTGTGTGCTTGGCGCATAATAACCTGCACGGCTGCTGCGCCATAAAAATCCCAAGTCATCATCACGTTTGTCGCCAGCATAGTGAATGATGATCACCGATAACTTTGAAAGGTCGGCTGTACAAATATGGATGAAATTTCATAACCACCCATACCACGGCAAGGCATTCCTTCTCAGTACTCGAGTAACTGGCTTCTGTGCGCGAGAGCGTTGTACTTGCATAGGCAATCACTCTTTAAGCGTCGTCCTGCAATCGCACGAGCACTGCTCCCAGGCGAACATTGTCGGCATCAGTGTGAAGCGTCGTAGGGGCCGCTTCGTCAAAGTGGGCAATTACTGAAGGTGTTTGCAGCCGTTGCTTCAGCTCATTAAATGCACTTTTCTGTCCGTCGCCCCACACAAATGCCACGTCGTCTCTCGTGAAGGGAGTTAATGGCGATGCAATGCGTGCAAAATCTGCGATAAACCGGCGATAATATGCGTGGAGGCCCAGAAAGCGCCTGACAGCTTTCTTATCGGACGGTATAGGGAACTGTACGACGGCGGCAATTTTCACTGGATGGGGACGAACACAAGCATGACTGACGACGTGACAAAGAACCTGCGGTTCCTCAAAGCAAAAGTGGCATTTCTCTACCTTCAACGTGATATCCGCTGACCGGATGGCTTGCAGAACCACTTTGAGTCAAGCAGGTGCTCATCAAATGTTGCAGAAAAGACAAAGACGTCATAGAGATAGACCAAGCAGGTTTTCCACTTGAGCACCGATGGTACAGTATCCATGAGCCTTTGGAAGGTTGCGGGCGCGTAGCCCAAACAGAAAGGCAAAACTTTAAATTCATACAGTCCATCTGGCGTCACAAAAGCGATTTTCTCATAGTCGTTCGGGTCCACTTCGATTTGTCAATATCCAATTTTCAGGTCCAATAAAGACTAACGAGAAATTCGAAGCCTGTCGAGGGAGTCATCTATACGTGGGAGTGGGTAGACATCTTTCTTTGTAACCTGATTTAATTTATGGTAGTCGACACAAAAATGTAGGCTACCATCCTTCTATTTGACTAAAACTGCAGGCGATGCCCAGGGGCTCCTTGGCAGTTGAATTACGTCGTCTTCGAGCATTCTAGTTACTTGCTGCTGTATCGCTTCACGTTCTTTTAGAGGCACAGGATAAGGGTTCTGGTGAATTTGTCTGGCTGGATCTTCAGTGATTATTTGGTGTTTGGTTAGTGGCGTTCGACCGACTCCTGATGTCCTGTCCTGGAACTCAGCTAGTAATGCGAGGAGTTTTTGTCGTTCTTCTTGCGGCAAGGTAGTGCTGATGTCAAGAACAGGAGTCGGATCTTGGGCAGATGCTTCTTCAAGCATTGAAAAGCAGCCTTGAACATCTGCAACACCATCGAAAAGTCCCCAGCCGTTCTGCTTGGAAGATGCCGGCGCTCCGTGCTGAAATTCCTCAGCAACAAATCTTTGTGCCCATTAACGACGTGGACAATACTTCGTGCGACTGAAATACCGTGAGTAACTAACAGCAGGGAACCCTCACAGGGAACCCTGATCACAGGGAGCCCTGTTTATGGGAAGGAAATTCATAGAAGAATAAAAATGGGTTGGATCGCATGCGGCAGACATTGGCAGCTCCTGACTGGAAGCTTGCTATTATCATTTAAAAGGAGGCTGTGCAATCAGTGCATTTTGCCAGTGTATGGAGAAGAAACTTGGAGACTGACAAAGCTTTAGAATAGGTTAAGGAACGCGCAAACAGCTATGGAACGAAGATTTCTAGGCATAACGTTAAGAGAACGAAAAACAGTGGTTTGCATCAGAGAGCAAACCGGTATAGACAATATTATAATTGACATCAAGAGACAGAAATTGAGTTGGGCAGGCCATGGAATGCGGTAATTAGATAACCGTTGGACTATTAGGGTTACAGAATGAGCACCAAGAGAAGAGAAACGCAGTCGAGGACGGCAGAAGACTAGGTAGCGATGAAATGAGGAAATTCGCGGGGGCTGCAGTGGGCATAAAACAGGCTGATGATTATGATGATGATGATGATGATGAAGTAGTTGAAGAAGAAGAAGAAGAGAAGAAGAAGAAATAACAGCAGGGTTTCTTATTGAATCAAACCGATTTCATTGATGACCATAATATTCTATTCATTCCTCCTCTATTGCCTCATTGATATTGACACGTGTACACGTGTACCCCGACGACCATGGTTCCCGAACCAGACTACGACATTAATCCAAATCTTCCTATGATTAAGCAACAGCAGCTGAGAAGTCTGCTCCGACGATACAAAGGCTGCTTTTCGACGTCATCGAGGATTCGACAAACACCAGTCGCCAAGCATCGCATAATCACCGAGGAATGCGCTCGACCACTCCGTCGGAGCCCTTACCGAGTTTCGGCGCGAGAACGTGAAGCTATAAGAGAACAGGTCGACGAAATGCTGCGCGACGACATCATCCAGCCATTGAAAAGCCCGTGGGCATCCCCTGTTGTTCTGGTAAAGAAAAAGGACGGAACCCTACGTTTCTGCGTCGATTATCGGCGTCTGAACAAGATCACGAAGAAGGACGTATACCCCCTCCCACGGATAGACGACGCATTGGATCGGCTCTTCAACGCTAAATACTTCTCGTCCATGGATCTCAAGTCTGGCTATTGGCAAATAAAAGTCGACGAAATAGATCGCGAAAAGACCGCCTTCATCACCCCAGACGGCCTCTACGAGTTCAAGGTTATGCCATTCGGACTGTGCTCGGCGCCTGCAACGTTCCAGCGCGTGATGGACACGGTTTTAGCAGGATTGAAGTGGCAGACCTGTCTCGTATACTTGGATGACGTCGTCGTCTTCGCCGAAAATTTTGACGTTCACCTTAGGCGGCTGGCAACAGTACTAGAGGCCATCAGGACATCAGGACTTACTCTGAAGCCGGAAAAGTGCCGCTTCGCTTACGAGGAGCTTCTATTTTTAGGCCACGTCATCAGCAAATCTGAAGTCCGCCCCGACCCGCAGAAGACAGCTGCCATAGCAAAGTTCCCACAGCCCATCGACAAGAAGGCAGTGCGTAGATTTCTTGGCATGTGCGCCTACTACAAGCGATTTGTCAAGAACTTTTCACGCATCGCTGAGCCGCTGACGCAGCTAACTAAATCTGACGTCGAGTTCAAGTGGGAAACGCCGCAGGCCGAGGCATTTCAAGAACTCAAACGACGCATGCAGTCGCCGCCCGTACTTGCGCACTTCGACGAGAACGCCGATACCGAAATCCACACTGACGCCAGTAGCCTAGGCCTCGGCGCCGTCCTGGTCCAGAGAAAAGATGGACATGAACACGTGATAGCTTACGCTAGCCGGTCGTTGTCAAAAGCGGAAGGCAATTATTCTACAACCGATAAGGAATGCCTCGCCATCGTTTGGGCTACAGCGAAATTTCGGCCTTACCTATATGGCAGGCCATTCAAAGTCGTCAGCGACCATCACGCCTTGTGCTGGCTAGCGAATTTAAAGGATCCCTCAGGACGGCTAGCACGGTGGAGCCTCAGACTACAAGAATACGACATAACTGTAACATACAAGTCCGGACGAAAACACTCAGACGCCGATTGCCTATCACGCGCCCCCATTGACCCGCCGCCGCAAGATGACGAGGATGACGACGCCTTCCTTGGTATAATAAGCGCGGAAGACTTCGCCGAACAACAACGAGCGGACCCGGAACTTAAAGGCCTCGTCGATTATTTGGAAGGGCACACCGACGTTGTCCCCAGGGCATTTAAGCGCGGATTATCTTCCTTCACGCTTCAAGACAGTCTACTCTTGAAGAACTTCTCACCAGTCCGCGCCAATTACCTTCTTGTTGTCCCGTCAGGACTTCGTCCAGAAGTATTGCACGCCCTACATGACGATCCGACCGCTGGACACCTCGGTTTTTCCCGGACACTATCGAGGATTCAAGAAAAGTATTATTGGCCGCGCCTGACCGCCGACGTCGCCCGTTATGTCAGAACATGCCGAGACTGTCAGCGACGCAAGACACCGCCGACAAGGCCAGCCGGATTACTACAGCCAATCGAGCCTCCTTGCCGACCATTCCAGCAGATCGGGATGGACTTGCTGGGACCCTTTCCGACGTCAACAACTGGAAACAAGTGGATCGTCGTGGCGACAGACTACCTCACCCGCTTCGCTGAAACTAAAGCACTGCCGAAAGGTAGCGCAGCCGAAGTGGCGAAATTCTTTGTCGAAAACATCCTGCTGCGACATGGCGCCCCAGAAGTCCTCATCACCGACAGAGGAACGGCCTTTACAGCGGAGCTTACCCAAGCCATTCTGAAATACAGTCATACAAGGCACAGGAGGACCACGGCCTACCACCCGCAGACGAATGGCCTTACGGAGCGGCTGAATAAGACCCTCGCCGACATGCTAGCGATGTACGTCGACGTCGAACACAAGACCTGGGATGCCGTCCTGCCGTACGTAACATTCGCTTACAACACGGCGGTGCAAGAAACAACACAGATCACGCCGTTTAAGCTGGTTTACGGCAGGAACCCGACGACGACGCTCGACGCCATGCTGCCCCACATCACTGACGAAGAGAATGTTGACGTCGCTAGCTATCTCCAGCGCGCCGAAGAAGCCCGACAGCTCGCCCGCCTACGGATCAAGACCCAGCAGCGTACCGACAGCCGACACTACAACCTCCGAAGACGCTTCGTCGAGTACCAGCCCGGCGACCGTGTTTGGGTATGGACCCCGATACGCCGGCGAGGACTCAGTGAGAAGCTGCTGCGACGCTATTTCGGACCCTACAAGGTCATCCGACGTATTGGCGCACTAGACTATGAGGTCGTGCCAGACGGCATTTCGCACTCACAGCGGCGCCGCGCACGATCTGAAGTGGTCCACGTGGTGCGCCTTAAACCATTTTACGGACGCTGATGAACTTCCTTAGTTTGTTGTTTTCTTTGCTACGAGTGCTTTTCTTTGTTACTTTCGTTTGTTTGCAGTATCGGGTCGATGCTTTTTAAGAGGGGGGTAATGACACGTGTACTTATCTTTATCGCGCAACCACGTTTCGCCGCTTAACAACTGTAATCGCAGAGCGAGGGACGCGCCTGCATGTATCCGACGTTTCTGGAAAGTTATCGACGCTTCTATCCGCGTGTCTGTTGTCGCCGAACCTTGTGTTATCAGATTTCATCGCGTGACACGAATGGTGTAGAACTTTGTGGAAGACACGCGGGTCCCATCAGTTAATCTGGAACATTCGACGACTGATCTATAAAAGCCGACGCGCTTGACCCGCTGAGCAGATTTTCGACGATCGCAGAGCGTGTTCGCCGCTGTCGTTGTGCTATAAGTGTAGCCTGTTTTGTGGGCACAGGTTCGCCCAATAAAAGCTAGTTTTGTATTCCACCGTACTGCTTCTTTCTTCACCGTCACTACCACGTGACAATATATTAAAGATAATTATTTTTTTTTCTCTTCTACGTAGCATGACAATCTACTGAACTGTTTCGATTTTCCCTAGCCTAAATTCATGTAACAAAATTTTAGACTTTTACCTCCTTTTCTGAACACATAAGCAAAGTCTGCCCGACTCTTGGCCAATCCCCGCGAGTGGGTAAGCGCCAAACTCATCCAGGACATCATCATCATCATCATCTTTTTGGTCTGCAACTCGTTCCCCTCCGAACGGAGCATCGCATGCCACAGAAAGAAGGGTGAACGACCGAGGCGGGATGACAACGCCGTCATTACTCAGCAGTAATGAGTTAAGTGGTGGGTTTAAGCAATCAACTGGATCACGGTTATGGTAAAATGTTACCACACGGTCTCGCATGTTGATGACGGCACCATACTCCCTCAGAAAGTCCATTCCGATACTCAAATCTTCACAGCACGCGGCGAGAATGACCAAAGCAGCGACGAAAGATGCACCTCCTATGCACCTCGCCATACATTGTCCGGCAAGCATCAGTAATTGACCGCCTGCAGTCCTTATGTGGGGCCCTGTCCACGGAGTCCTTACATTCTTGAGACGAACTGCGAGGTGTTGACTTATTATGGAGAAGTCAGCACTAGCGTCGACCAAAGCTGTCACTTGCGGCACGTCAACAAAAACAATAAGGTATGCGCTTACAACTTCGTCGCAGTTACGGCTCGTCACCTTCATAGCGCCCCGAGGCGGAAGCAACTGGGGCTTTTTATCGTCGTGACGGCGTGCAACCGTACCCCCAGAGGTCGCCGCCTTTAGTTTCTCCGGCGTGGGCTAGGTGACCTCCTGCCCCTCAGGTCAGTGAAAATGCGGCGCATTGGTGCAGACGAATGTGCAAGAGACAGGGAGCGCGACCGGTGGCCCATGTCGGCCTGGTGATTTGGCAGCGACTCCTCGTCATTGGCTTGGCGATCGTCAAACTGAGAGGGGGTGGCTACAGGCCCTTGAAAAGGAGCTTGGCGGCTTAACGAGTAGTCGTCGTTGGCGCGTCGACCGTCAGACAATGGGCGGAGAGGGAGAAACTGCACGTTGTGATGCCTGCAATGGCGGGAAACGTGACCGACACCGCACCGCAGTTGAAACAGAGTGGGCACCGATCTGTGGTTCGCCATACGTCCGTTTTCGGAAACTGCGGACGTCTCGGACGCTCTTCCTGGGATGACCAAGGTGCGGCAGTCTACGGCTGGCGGTGCGGCGGTATCGAAATAAGAGCTGGTGAACGTCGGACCGCGTCGACGTAGTTCATGGAATGCGGCTCAGGACCAAGGTTCGGAGAAAAGAAAGCTTGCCTGATTTCTTCACGTATGATTTCTCCCACATAGGCCACTAGAAGTTCCACTGGCGGTTCCACTGGCGGTTCCACTAGCGGTTCCACTGTCGGAGTCGCGAGGTTCTCAATTTCTTCTCGAACAAGCTCCCTAATCAGATCGCGCAGAGAGGTCTGAGTGTCAACAGTTACAGCGGCGGCGTTGACCTCGTTGCCGCTGGACAAGCGATCGTACTGCCTGCATCATTGATGAAGTGCTCGCTCAATAGAAGTAGCTTCCCTGATAACATCAGCCACAGTACTTGGTGGATAGCGCACCGAGTCCGGCAAACAATTGCTCTTTCACGCCACGCATGAGGTAGCTTAACTTCTTATCATCTGTTATGTTTGGGTCGGCTCTACGACACAGACGGGCCATGTCCTCGGCTAACATTGCGACAGTTTCGTTGAGTCTCTGAACCCGTAACTCAATTAGATGTTGGGCACGGTCCCGTCGGTCGACACTCGTAAAGGTGTCAAGGAGCTGCGGGCGGTTGTCACTCCAGGTCGATAGACTGCCTTCTCGGTTTTCATAACACGTACGAGCGCTATCGCCAAGAGTAAAGTATACATTGGTGAGCTTTTGTTTAGAACTCTACTCACTGATCTTGGCAACGAGCTCAAACTGGTGAAGCCAGCCTTCGACGTCTTCAAAGGCGCCACCGTGAAAGCGATCCGGAAACCGTAGTTGATGAAAGGTTACCTGTGGTGGGCTGGACGAACGGACGCTTTCGGGATCCTGTGGCGGGCTGGTGTCGGCCATGGGCGGCGATGGGTAGCGTCTGGGCGAAGGTTCCTGCAGGGGGAGCGCTCCGGAGCAAGGCCTTGCAACCGACGACTGAAATGATGCGCAGGCGTTGCAATGGCCGACAGAGTGTCCGGGCTGGATGAATGGCCCCCGGGAGGGATCCGGAGCATCGGGTTGTCGTATACCCCGCACCCCCACCAGTGTCGCAGTGCAACGAAGACAGGAGGCGAGGGCACGTGTAACAAAAACAGTCTGTTTTGCTAGTCGAGCCTGGAGCGGACTTCTTCGTCTTCTAGTTTCCGCTATAGGCCGATGTACGAGACGATTCGCGCCCACTAAAGCTCCCATGGCTGCCTTTGTCGTCGACATATAAGAGACGCGGCAATATATGGAACGAAAACTAAAGGACCTAGAACTGAGCCCTGTGGTGCACCCTGGTTAATACATTTTGTTACACAGAAAGTATTCGCTTCATGAATTTTCTATTGCCGGTCAAATAATTATTTTATAAGAATGTTAGTGCAGGACCGGTTGTACCATAAGACTGAAATTTATTACACAGGACTTGATGGTTAACCCTGTCGAAAGCTTTACTGAAGTCTAAAAAAACAGATTTGACGAAGTTTCCCAAATCGATACAGCTTTTTATGGAGTCTACATGTAAGAGACAGTACAACAAGATTAGTGGAACTTCCATGGCGATAACCAAATTGGTTGTTTTTTAGCAACTTAAACTTTGTTAAGTAGTTATTAAGACGTCTAGCAATTAATTTCTCAATGAGTTTACTAAGGGAGGAAGGAATTGCAAGTGGTTGGTAATTAGTAGGTGTATGTTTGTCGCCTTATTTTAAAAGAGGTATTAGCGTTTTTATAAACGAAGGGATCGAGCCGTGTTTAAACATAAAGTTGATAATATTACAGAACGTGTCGGAAACTAAAGGTGAAACTAGTTTTAAATGGCTTACACAAATGTTATTTGAGCCTGGCTCTGTATATTTAAGAATAGCAATCGAGGAAAACACCTGATTTCGTGTAGCTGGTGACTGGAAGAAGGATTGTGTCGTGCGGCTTAAAGTATTATGGGGCAACTGCGCATTTAGGTCGTTATTAGTGTAAACGGAAGAAAAGTAATCTGAGAAAGAATTAGCAATTTCTTTTGACTCAGAATGAGTAAGACTATTGTAATTTATTTTGGTTATAGCGACACCGTCAGTCGACTCGTTAAAAAAAGAATTAAGTAGCTACCACTGCTTTTTTGGTTATTTGTATTCTGATCAAATTTATTTTCGTAGTACCTTTCTTTTCGCCTCGTTAATAAAACGTTCAGTAATTTACTGTACCTGCTATATCGTTTAGCGAGTCCAGGATTAAAAGGTTGACGTTTAGTTTTTTTTTTGTACATGTTTGCCTTCTTCCTTAAACTTTCTAAAAGACCATCCGTCATCCGTGGGTTGTGCAGATATATATATATATATATTTTGCTACATGTTTATATTTTTCTACATTTATATGTTTTGCAAACGTAGAGTGTTTCCAGGGCATGCACGTTACCGCCGGAAGCGCGTGGGGCAAAAGCACGTTCCTCGCTCGACGATCGGCGGCCGCACCGCAGGTGGGCTCGCGAGACAAGTCAACTTCGTCGTAACTTCTTCACTGTGCTGCATCACCGGAAAGACACCATCAAAACATGCGTCTCTGCATCTGCATAAAGCAGAGCTCGGACCCCTCCCTCTGCGTTCTATGGGGGTGCTCTCTGAGCTCACTATGGAGCGATCGAGGATGCATTGGCCCTCCGGGCAGCCTCTGGCTGTTACGGAGTCGGCTTCTTCCTTGCGCTGTCTGTCGTGCGGCGGAGTGCTTGAAGCATCTTGCTTCACCTCTGCCTCGAGCTCTCCCGGAGCTTCTCCGGGATGACAGCCCGGCTATTCCTCCTCTCTTCCCCTCCTCTTTCTCTAATCTCTCTTTCCTCCTCCAACCACTTCTTTCTCTGCATCCCTTCTTCCCCACCCCCTCCTAAAAAAATCAAAAAGTAGGCTATACATCACGTGCCAGGGGACATCATGCTTAATGATGCACCTGCGCTGTCCCGAGTGATTTTTTGAGCGTCAGGCCTAATAGCGCGACCTCATTTTGAGGTCTCGGACTCGAAGTGACGCCAGTGGGACACAATGTGGATAAAGTAGCGCGGTCGACGAGCGAGCTCGTGTTTCTCAGGGCCAGCTTTCAGGTTGAATGTTTTATACGCAGTGCCTACTTTAGAGCGGAAGATGCTGAAGAGGGTTGACGCGCCAAGAATAAAAGCCACAGCGCGTGAGTGAAGCATTTTATCTTCATAAAAAGGATAACCTTTGCGGGCTCTAGCTTGTGTATATATGTAAACCCCTGGAGATGCTGAATGTTGCTATACCATCCAAAAGATTGTGGCAGGGCATAGCTTCTGCTACGTGGCATGTCTACGCAAGCATTCAAGCGACGTAGTCTGTTCATCGAAGCTGCGAATGACTACAGGAGTCGTTTTCCGCTTCTCGAACAGACGTGCACACAAGGCGTACGCGCTAGAGAATTCGTCTGCTCCGATTCCGAGAGAGGTAGAAATATTAAATCTTTGAATAAATTCGGGAGACATTGCATGTCATTTGCTGGAGAAATTAGCAATGCGTGCGTTAAGTGGTATATTCGCAAGTTATCGGAATCTCGCTAAATGCTAAAAGCACACACCAAGATATTGAATAAGTCGATAACTGGGCTAGTTGGTATTCGTTAATTTTCAACTGCGCTGAGTGACACTAAACACGGCATCTAACAGAAGTTGACACACCATATAAAGGACGAGAAAGCGCGAACAGTGCGAGCTCTCTTGCCTTGTTTCGTGTGTCTATTTGCGTTAATGGCTGTGGTTAATTTCACTCGGTGCAGTTGAAAATGAAAACAAAAATATGTTTGAAACGATCACTGTAATAAAGCCAATTAACAAGCCATTTAACAGAGAATATATTGAATAATCTTGAAGCCACGTGGGTTATCTTTAGGAGTCAGAAGGAAATAAAAATAAAAGAAAGACTGCCGTGAACTAATTGGACACGCTCCACAGGCGCTGCTCGATCACGGGGAAATTACAGAATTGGAAGAGGTGGCGATCGCCACGGGGGCTTCGCATTGTAGTTCCGAATACATCATTACGGATTCGCAAACTGCATATATAGATTACACGCGGGGCCGAATTGCACCGCTATAGCTTGCAGGATCCGGAAACAATCTGGAGTTTTCGCTTTGCACAAAGAGCTGATTTGGGTGCCCGATCATGAGGGAGTAGAGGGAAATGAGTGTGCACGCGCTGCCGCCCGAGCTTTTCTCCCACGGAGTCCTTCCTTCTCCGTCGCCGCTGACTCGGAATTCCCGTTGCCATTAGTAACTAATGCAGATGTGTTAGAGCATTTGCGCTTATGTTGGAGAAAATACCCGGGCCCGGCCAAAGGATAAGATAAAGCAGAAGAATGTCAATTACGGAGATTACAAACCAAGTAATATAATAACCCAGTCAAGCTACATGCTATCGAGCCAGAATCCTTTTCAGCCGAATGTAAATTCTGCGGGCAGAAAGCAGATTTGTACGATATGGTATGGGCCTGCCAGGCTATACAACAGCCAACTTGGGAAAGGATGGGAGGCAGCCCTGTCCAGCTCAACCCTAGAGGACCAGCAAACCCTCGTGGAAAGAGCATGGGTGGCGGCCTTAGCCAAGTGAATTCCTGGAGTATCCGACCACCCTCCTCCTT